>NC_138226.1:44670001-44922501 GCF_964197995.2 Scardinius erythrophthalmus
GAGCCCAGGCTCAGTCGGAGACCCCAGGCTCAGTCGGAGACCCCAGGCTCAGTCGGAGGGCACAGGCTCAGTCGGAGACCCCAGGCTCAGTCGGAGGGCACAGGCTCAGTCGGAGACCCCAGGATCAGTCGGAGAGCCCAGGCTCAGTCGGAGACCCCAGGCTCAGTCGGAGAGCCCAGGATCAGTCGGAGACCCCAGGCTCAGTCGGAGACCCCAGGCTCAGTCGGAGGGCACAGGCTCAGTCGGAGACCCCAGGCTCAGTCGGAGGGCACAGGCTCAGTCGGAGACCCCAGGCTCAGTCGGAGACCCCAGGATCAGTCGGAGAGCCCGGGCTCAGTCGGAGACCCCAGGATCAGTCGGAGAGCCCAGGCTCAGTCGGAGACCCCAGGATCAGTCGGAGAGCCGAGGATCAGTCGGAGGGCCCAGGCTCAGTCGGAGACCCCAGGCTCAGTCGGAGGGCCCAGGCTCAGTCGGAGACCCCAGGATCAGTCGGAGAGCCCAGGCTCAGTCGGAGACCCCAGGATCAGTCGGAGAGCCCAGGATCAGTCGGAGGGCCCAGGCTCAGTCGGAGACCCCAGGCTCAGTCGGAGGGCCCAGGCTCAGTCGGAGACCCCAGGATCAGTCGGAGAGCCCAGGATCAGTCGGAGAGCCCGGGCTCAGTCGGAGACCCCAGGCTCAGTCGGAGAGCCCAGGCTCAGTCGGAGACCCCAGGATCAGTCGGAGAGCCCAGGATCAGTCGGAGGGCCCAGGCTCAGTCGGAGACCCCAGGCTCAGTCGGAGGGCCCAGGCTCAGTCGGAGACCCCAGGATCAGTCGGAGAGCCCAGGATCAGTCGGAGAGCCCGGGCTCAGTCGGAGACCCCGGGCTCAGTCGGAGAGCCCAGGCTCAGTCGGAGACCCCAGGATCAGTCGGAGAGCCCAGGATCAGTCGGAGGGCCCAGGCTCAGTCGGAGACCCCAGGCTCAGTCGGAGAGCCCAGGCTCAGTCGGAGACCCCAGGATCAGTCGGAGAGCCCAGGATCAGTCGGAGGGCCCAGGCTCAGTCGGAGACCCCAGGCTCAGTCGGAGACCCCAGGCTCAGTCGGAGACCCCAGGATCAGTCGGAGAGCCCAGGCTCAGTCGGAGGGCACAGGCTCAGTCGGAGAGCCCAGGCTCAGTCGGAGACCCCAGGCTCAGTCGGAGACCCCGGGATCAGTCGGAGACCCCGGGATCAGTCGGAGAGCCCGGGCTCAGTCGGAGACCCCGGGATAAGTCGGAGAGCCCAGGATCAGTCGGAGGGCCCAGGCTCAGTCGGAGAGCCCGGGCTCAGTCGGAGAGCCCGGGCTCAGTCGGAGAGCCCGGGCTCAGTCGGAGACTCCGGGATCAGTCGGAGAGCCCGGGATCAGTCGGAGAGCCCGGGCTCAGTCGGAGAGCCCGGGCTCAGTCGGAGACCCCGGGATCAGTCGGAGAGCCCGGGCTCAGTCGGAGAGCCCGGGCTCAGTCGGAGAGCCCGGGCTCAGTCGGAGAGCCCGGGATCAGTCGGAGAGCCCGGGCTCAGTCGGAGGGCCCGGGCTCAGTCGGAGAGCCCGGGCTCAGTCGGAGAGCCCGGGCTCAGTCGGAGAGCCCGGGCTCAGTCGGAGAGCCCGGGCTCAGTCGGAGAGCCCGGGCTCAGTCGGAGACCCCGGGCTCAGTCGGAGAGCCCGGGCTCAGTCGGAGGGCCCGGGCTCAGTCGGAGAGCCCAGGCTCAGTCGGAGGGCCCAGGCTCAGTCGGAGAGCCCAGGCTCAGTCGGGGTAATACACATCATTTCAAAGCAGCTTTACAGAAAGTGCATGAGTCCACATTACAATCTAGTGTTCTGTAATCAGAAGTGACTGTCTTAGTTATGCATTTCAGAAATTAAGGTTATTTTCGTAAACGAAAACTGAAACTAAGACTAAAACTATTGGTCAAAAAACATTTTCGTAAACTGAAATAAAATAGAAATAGACGACGCTCTAAAAACACGGCACTCAAGTTAAAATAAGTTCAACTTTTAATATATCGAGACCTTGCGCTTTTTCCCCACTGTGCCCGCGTCTTTCTGTGTGAACCAGCCCTAAGAAGCAGAAAGGCCCAAATAAGTATTTCCACCTCATGCAAATACAGCTGTACCTTAATTTCAGGTAAGATCACCATCTCATGTGAAACTAGCCTATAAACAAGATAGGCCTATACCACACATATTAGACAAGATACCACACTGAGCAGAAAACGGAAACAACAAATAGCATGTCTAGAGCCCAGAAATAGACGTATGTTTGTCAGAGTAGAAGTATACTAAATGTCTGGTCTGAAGAGAACATTTGAATATGTGTATAACTATGAGTATATGATTTTAAACGATGCAATAGACAAAAGCATAAATGGATCAATACAAGAATAATGTTTGAAAGGATTAATCATTGAAATAACCTTAAAGAATAATCATACGCATACACCACGTTTAACAAGATTTCATTTTTAATATTATTATATAATTTTTACTTTTTAGTTGCATTTGTTTGGTTCTTTGTTCATCCTCAAACAATTATTTTATTTTATTATCAAGAGGTTTTCACAAGAGTTAAATGTAAACTGCAAACATTAAACTTTGCTGAAATTAAATGTCTTTATCTAGAAGTGTTCTGTTAACTCTGCTAAACTATAATTACTAAAACTAAAACTGAAACTAAATATATAAAAACTAAAAAGAAATGTGTTCACAAAATAAAAACTAAACTAAAACTAACAAAACCATTAATGAAACTAACTAAAACTAAACTGAAATTTATAGGAAATTTGAAAATGATATTAAAATAAAAACTAATTTAAAAATGCAAACCTATAATAACCTTGATACAAAATCACAGCTAAAAATGTATTAATAATGTAATAATTTAATGCAGAAACAACGAGCTCATTGAAGTAATGAATACTTGTTTGTTAACAAATAATTACATTAAGAAAATATAGCATTGGTGTTATGTTTTGTGATCGCTTTTAGTGAGAAAATCATCATGAAAGAGACCATTAGCTGTTATATAACCGGTTGTCGTTACTGCTTGCGTCATTTATAAAGGTGCGTTTACACCTTCAGTCTCCGCCCACAGTTTCAGCAGGACACTCCGTACCGATACTACTAATCGGAGTTTCCTTTTCATTCTTTAACTCACTGCCTCAAAACGATGTGGCGACTTTTTAATGGTTTATTTGTTTTGTTTTGTTAGCGTTAGCTGTCGAGATTTATGCTGTCTCCATTAAGTATCCCCGCACAGGCGCGCGCACGGGGTTAAACAGAAACTCAGTCTCGAGACCCGAGGGAAGATGGCAGTAACTAAGAGTTTGGTCTTCATTACATGTCTCTGTTTTGCTCGAGGTAAGTCCATAGCTCTTTAAACATGGAGATGAAGGAAAACAGACTATTCCCCTGTGATCCAGGTGCAATGACCTGTGCGGGAAACAGAAACGCAGGTCGAAACATACAGACATTCGCGGAAATAAATGCGTCTTTAATAAGTTGTTTAAAGAGTTCTGGAACGGGTTATGAAGTATTTAGCATTTAAGGAATAGTTGAAGCCAGATTAAAAAGACTAAAAGTCGAACGTGTGTAAACTTTGGTGAATCTCTCTTTGAATGCAGGACTTTCACTGAACTTTGGACTGAGGCTGTTCTGTGATCTCGAACTGAAACACAAAACCTTTATTTGATAAGATTAGGCTAGAGATTTATACCAAAATTTGATTTGTTGTTTGTTTACAATATACATATATATGTAAATTATTATTATTATTATTATTTTTTTTTTTTTTTGAGCCAACAACTTGCAGGCTGGTAACTTGATTTAATGAAACATCCAGAACAAGGTCATATTTCATTTCAAAATCAAAGGAATAAAGTCATTGTATTTAGCATAAAGACAATTAAATCTCAGGCTCTAGACTTTAATGTAGTTTATATGCATAATTGTATTATTTATAATTGAAGTTTTTTTTTTTAATTGTTTATTTAACATATACAAATGTATTACAGTATATTTACTGTTATATAGTAAATATTACTGGATTGCAGTAATGACAATCTGTCATTAAATATCAAAACACGTAAACACATTATGGCAATGAGAATGTTGGGGGAATATCTTGGAAAACTGGTGCATTTAAACATTTATTAAAAATTAAATATGGTACATTGCAAAAAATAAAATATGCTAAATTGTCTCATAGCAGAATATTATGTCCTGCATTTGTCTTTTGATTTTAGTGTTAAATATGACCCAGGTTTATTGTGAGATTCACCCATTGAACTTCACTAAAGAAGAACCATTGAACCAAAGAATCTTCACTAATAGTGTCTCTTTCATCTCCTACAGATTTTGTTTTCTGTGATGACTATGAAGAAATTGGAAAAGACATCACACTTACTCCAAGCATCCGTGGAAAGCCTACAGAAATAGTGTGGAAACACAATGGGAACATGGTTCTGTTGTATGACAGGAGTGAGATGGTGGAGTACGGCTCATTCGCTCAACGTTTAGTGCTTGATTTCGAAACAGGACAGCTCACAATAAGAAAACTAACCAGCCAAGACAGTGGACTATATAAGTCTGAAATTGAAATCAATGGGAAAGTTCAGACCTCCAGTCATACCGTGACAGTTTTGGGTAATCTATCTATCTATCTATCTATCTATCTATCTATCTATCTATCTATCTATCTATCTATCTATCTATCTATATAATCTCTTACCTTACCTAACAAATTTTGTTAAAATAGAAAATGTATATTTAATCATAACTCCTTATAATTAATTGTTAATATTGAATTAATTAAAATTACAATCAGTTCATCTGTTCGTCCAGCGAACACTCAGTATTGTTCGTCTTTCAACTCTCAGAAAGGATATTTTTCATGGCCACAGAACAATAACGCTGTATAGCATGTAGCTGTGATCGCATCGTTAAATTGACGTTGATTTAAAAGCAGAGACTAGAATCAAAACTTACATGAATGTGCACAAAAGTTTTATTTAACTACATCAAAAACACATAACTAATCTAAACAAACACATACACACACTCACGCATACATGGGAAATGAAAAACGTGAGATTGAATGTAGCGATCAAAAGAGTCATTTAACCATCTGAAGGAACCATCAGCTTCTTACTTCAAAGCACCTTATCAACAAGAGGTCGCCGCTCATACTAAACCTCTGTATAGTTAGATAAATGTAGGATACATGCAGTGCCTTAGCTGTTGAATGAGCGTCCGGTTGCAGCCTCAGGAGAAAGTCTTGATGGCTCAGTAAGTCAATGGAGTTGAAGTTACAATCAGTTTCTTCTTTGTTGAACGAAGAAATGAACACTTGCGGTGTTAGTTCAAACAGTAGAGCATTGGCGCTTGTAATGCCAAGGTCATGGGTTCGATTCCCAGGGAAAGCAAGAACTGATAAGAATGTAAATGTGTGCCTTTGAAATGCAATGTAAAGGTGCCCATAACTATTTAAAACAGAGAAAGTGACATTAAAGGTTGTCTAAGCAATGTCAGGCCAAAACATTTTTTGTCACATACAGCAAACATCTCCTCACTATCCGCTAGCTGCCTGTCCCCTGAACACACTGTAAAAAAACGCGGTCTCTGTAGACACCACAGGCTCCACAAACGGCAACAAAAACAAACTGTGCTCACCCGCACCCCGAAACATAACAAACAGAGCTCCAGCCAATAACCGACAAGAAGTGTTGAAGGGTGGGGTTTGCGGGGTTAGTGCGCGTGCACATGAGGTGGGTGTGTGGAGGAGAGAGATGAAGAGGGAAGTTTGAATTATGGCCGACACACGACCAAATAGACGACGCTCCGATGAACAGAACAACTGGCAAGAGGGACAAGGATAAGGAACGCGCGAAGTCCCGAATTTACATCGGAAAAACCTTTGAAATGTGGCGAGACCTCCGCCGGCAGAAGGGATTAGCTAGCAGCTACTATCCGACATTCAGTTGCTCTGTTTTTGCAGAACAGGTAAATCCACTATTCTTTCTAAACTGACGTTCATGTTCGCCAAACCAACACAAGGATGTAATTAGCTAGATTTATGCAGTCAGCGTTAACTTTGGTGAATACAACATGTATGTTTCTAGCAGCGATCAATCTCTATTGTAAATGATCAAGCAAATTCACAGTAGGGCGACAATTTGTGTAAGTTAAGGGTTGTTTTCACCCACGGTTTGTCGTGAATTTGAATGTTCATTTAAAGGCTATTGACAACTTTGACTAAATTTGTTTACAACGCCGCCGTTGTTTATGCTCACTGGGAAACGCGAAGCTAAACGTTATCTTGCTATCATTGCGTCCTTGTATGGGAGCTATTTATAACCTCAGGTGGCAAAACGATTTTAAGATAATTTTTCTCTTTTTCTGCATTCTGTTCTGCAATATATAAAAGCATTTATCTAACTTGGCGATATTACACATTGAATGAAGTATCAGTAAAACTTAACTTTGTAGTGACTATTTTGACTTTCCTTTATGCCGGAAGGGAAGGGAGGGGAGGAGACGGGATGAGGAGGAGGGAGGGTCTAGCCAGCCTCCGTTTTGTTTGACAATAATTCGAATGTCAACAAGAAGAAACGTCTCCCGGGATCGCTTAGACAACCTTTAACAATGTTATTGATTAATAATCAATTAAAACAGTTTGAGTTATTGATTAGTAATCTCAAAATGAGCAAATATCCACTGATCGCCACTAATGCCTCTCTGCTTTGGGGTCTTAGATGTTCTGCCAGAGCCTCAAGTGACCTGTGAACCGGATGAGACTTCAAATGTTAAAAAACTGTTGTGTTCGGGCAAATCCCGAACTCAGCTGAGCTATGAATGGAGAGGGCCGAATATAAAGGTTCAATCGCGACCAGAGCTTCTCGTTGAAGAACAGGAGGGAAACCGTGACTCGGTCTATACCTGCACTGTGAAGAATCAAGCTAACAGCAAGAGCACAAACTTCACTCTGAGAGACTGCCACACAGGTTCGACAGCCAATCACTCAACACAACTGTTGTAGATGCCTTGAGACTCTGATGCAGATGTTGTACATTAACACTATGTCTTTTGTGTGCAGGCAGAGCAGGGGCTGCTGTACTTGTTCCAGTCATAATAGTACCAATACTTCTCATCATCATTCTGCTTATTGTACTGGGAATATTCTTATACAGACGTAAAGAAAAGTGTAAGTGCCATGAAAAAGTATTCAACAATTTACTCTCAAAATACATCTTAATTTGACACCCATGTCTCACAAAGATTATATTACAAAGATTAACACATTTTTTTTGTCTTGTACGTGGATGAGCAGCAATGCAGCCTGGCAAGAGAACACCAGACCCTGAACATGGTAAGATCAGGGTTTGCACAGAGCTTGGGAAATGTTTGATTTTTAACTCTTAAGCTTTCAAGGTTTGAGATGTGCTTCAATTTTGAATATTTGACATGACATGATTTGACATCTTGGGCCCTATTTTAACGATCTGAAATGCAAGTATCAAGTGTGAAACGCAAGTAACTTTGGGGGATGGAGAAACACACCCAAATTAGCTTCGGTTAAACAGGTGTATGATAATGTGGGTAAATGTGTAAGCTAGATTTATGCCTATTTTTTCACATCTTCATGGACACCACAATGATTTCCCTCGTGTGGAATATTTTTCCTTGTAATAATGTATGATTTGCAAAAATGAAAACTGCTGCTTCTGTGTAGATGAGAGAATCAAAGTGTATGAGCGTTGTGCACACGCTACATTGATTATGGCCAAGCATGCGCCCTTAAAATAGCATATGAATAACATGTGCAACACACCACTAACTTTAGACAAGGTTTTTCCTGGTCTGTGGCGGAATTGTTTTCTAAACCTGCAAAATAGCACCAGGGAACGTTTGCGCCAGAACATGCCTCCTCTTTTCTCTGAACTACCCCCGGGAGCGCAAGTTCATTCCCTAGTTTACCGACGTGCGTCTGTGGAGGGAAAAGTCCGCTGTGAGCGGGTGCAAAATAGGAATGATACATGCGTCGGTGTACAAAGTCAATTGCGCTGGGTGCGAGATAGGGCCCCTTGTGTGACTTGTAAGAAAAACAATACAAATGTTGCTCTTTCTACAATACAAAAGTTTGCAAGTTATATAATTTTACATAATATGCTTTAGCCAAACATCCATATTAAAATAACATCATTATCTCAAATAGTCTTATATAAATATTAATAGTAGTTCTTTTATTAAGATTTTATTTCTTTTTAACGTTCTAGTTAGCAATTTCTTGATGACTGTCTGTCCAGGAAGCCTGGCTTCCCTCAAAATCTCATCAGAAATGTATTTTGTCTATGTATAATTAACCTCTCTATTTATTAAATATTCGTATGCATTTAATATGTATGTGAACGTAAGTTAAATCATATCGTGATTTCTGTGTGCAGAATCACAGCCTATAGGGCCAAGTTTATGGGAGATTGATTTCAAAGGGGCGAAGTCCAAGATATAAAGCTCCAAGCTTGGGATTCACTAAATGATATTTGCCTTTAATTTGCATACAATGTCCTGCCTTATCTATTTGAGGATTGGGTGAGCTCCTAAATATGCAGGACTTTGCAAACTTGATAGTTCTTGTAATTTATAAGCACTGCCATAAATTCACTTGCATAGACATTTAATAGAGCATAAGCATTTTATATAATAAAAGATCATTTGATGTAATCAATAATGTTTATTATTAATTTAGGTAGCCTGTTGAGAAACGACCCAACGGATGTCTATCCAGGTAACAATTACTATTTAGTATTATTATCATCAGTAGACATGCTGACATGATATGTACAGTGGTAGCTGTTGCTCATGTTGCTGGATAACACTATAAACTCACTCTCAGCTCTCACTGAGAATGAACGACGCTTGAATCTGCTGTTAATGTCTTTGAATGCTTTGTTTCAGGTTCGTTTGAAGCCACACTCCCTAGTCACACCAGACTTCCCCCTCAAAAACCATCTATTGTTGATAAGAAATGGCATCAGGACAATGGAGCAGAGAGTTCAGGTGAAACTGATGAAGGACAAACACTTTTGAAGGAAGCAAAAAAATTGCAGGAACAAAATCTAAAACAGAGTCCACAATCTGCTGTGTCAGAAACAAACCAAGAGGACACCGGAAAGGAAAATGAAGGAGAACTAGACAGAAATGAGAAGAACAGCAAACATGCAGTTGAAGCAGAAGAAAACACTTACAGTGAACCTGATGAAACTGAGAAGGAGAGACATAAACAGAGACAAGAAGAAGAGGAGAAAGAGAGAAGTCAGAAACAGGAGAGCGGAGATGAAGAGAAGTTTCCTGAGCATCAGAACGAGAGAGAAGAGCAGAAAACTGAAGATCACAGTGAGGATAATCAGACACCAGGAGAGAAAGAAGAGACGGAAGACGGAGGAGACACGGGTAAAACACTGATTATATGCTACCATTTTATTACTTTTGTAATGTATTTAAATTTATATAGAAGGAGTTTTAAGGGTTTGTTCACCCGATTTATTGAGTCATTTTCTGTTAAAAAGATAAATCACTCCAAAAACAAATTGATCTTTTTCTCATCCTCATGTCAGCAATATGATGGATATCAGTGCAACACAAAAGGAGAATTTCAAGCATTTTCACACAGATTTTTTTCAAGCTTCAGAAACTACATTAGAAAGTATAATAAAAGTTTCATTCATGTAGCTTGTGCACTATGTTCCTATCCATAAGTATTTATGTAATAACTTATAACATACAGACCTAAATGTTATTCACTGAAAGTTTTCCCACCACAACTCTCAAATCACACCAGATGTCAGGTTGTCTGATGTCTTGCATCAAGAGCTGTCGTATTTAATGGAGCGCATTAATGGAGCAATTTAATCTTCAGTCTGTTTGTCACACAAGGCTTAAGGAGATTGGGAATATAACACATGAGATGTATGGACTACTTTTATGGTACTTTCATGGTGATTTGATTGTGGTTTTGTCCGTTTTGATATTGGTCACTATGAACTGTTGAATAAATAAGAGTTGTGTGAAGATTTCAAAAATATTCATTTTGTATTCCACTGAAAAACTAAGGGTTTAAAGCAGACCTCAATATCAGAAGCATTAACCTATCGTTTGGTGGAAGACACACAATTACTAATTACATTTTTGTTCAATTTTGAATTCATAGAGACTGTGAGTCCACAATCTGCTGTGACAGAAAGAATGGATACAGAAAATGAAGCAGAACATCAACACAAAAACGAGAAAAAGAGCCAAAGTGACAAAGGTGAACAATCAGTTGAGCAGCAGAACGAGAGCATGAGAAATCAGAAGACCAAAGATACGGCTAATAGTGAGGATTACATGAGACCAGGAGAGAAAGAAGAGAGAAGTGAAGAGGAAAACCAGGACGGGATAGACAGAGCAAACACAGGTAAAATGCAGATGATGTGTTTGTCTGGAGAAACAAAACCTTGCAGACAAATCACTGGAGTCTGAAATAAACATCAGATCTGTGTTTCTGATTATTTTAGCGGAAGGTCGCGATCATCCCGCCGTGGATCAGCTGTTGGACAATGAAGCTCTCAGTTCTCCGGCGGGTTAGTTTCTGCCTCTTCTTCTGACCTGACTTTAACTGTGTACTTATTCTCTACACATCCAGTCCAGTTTCAGAAGATTGATATTGTCATTTGTTACTCATTTGAACAAAGTGTTTGAATGAGTGGATGACGTTTCTTATCTTGTTCAATTTAGTTACAGATTCACCAGCTAACCTGGAGAAGAAACCTATAAACAGCAGTGACTCGTCTTCAAATCAAACTGACCGAAGTAATTACACAGAACAAGACAAAGAAGAAGAAAGAAAACGGGAAGGTGGCCAGGAACAAACGACAGAAGAAAAAAATCCCGATCCAGAGACCCAAAGCTGCAAACAAACTGATTCAGACACTATAATAAACAGTGTGCCTCAGCGGCTGGGACACGGCGATGAGTTGAGTAGACGAGATGAAGAAGTGCAAACAAAAAATCTAAAACAGAGTCCACAATCTGCTGTGTCAGAAACCAACCAAGAGGACACCAGAAATGGAAATGAAGGAGAACTAAACAAAAATATGAAGAACAGCAAAAATGCAGTTGAAGCAGAAGAAAACACTAACAGCAAACCTGATGAAGCAGAGAAGGAGAGACATAAACAGAGAGAAGAAGAAGAGGAGAAAGAGAACAGTCTGAAACAGGAGAGCGGAGATGAAGAGAAGTTTCCTGAGCATCAGAACGAGAGAGGAGAGCAGAACCCTGAAGATCACAGTGAGGATAATCAGACACCAGGAGAGAAAGAAGAGGCGGAAGACAGACGAGACACAGGTAAAACACTGATTATATGTTTGTCTGGAGTTCTGAAATAAACATCTCATCTGACCTGACATTAACTGTGTACTTATTGTCTACACATCCAGTCCAGATTCAGAAGATTGATATTGTCATTTATTAGTCATTTGAACAAAGTGTTTGAATGAGTGGATGACGTTTCTTATCTTGTTCAATTTAGTTACAGATTCACCAGCTAACCTGGAGAAGAAACCTATAAACAGCAGTGACTCGTCTTCAAATCAAACTGACCGAAGTAATTACACAGAACAAGACAAAGAAGAAGAAAGAAAACGTCCTGGACTGGAACCAGAAGGTGGCCAGGAACAAACGGCAGAAGAAAGAAATCCTGATCCAGAGATACATGAGGAACAAAGCTGCACTAACGCTGACAAACAAGACAAGCAAACTGATTCAGACTGTGTGTCTCAGCAGCGGCTCGACGATGGGTTGAGTAAACAAGATGAAGAAGTGCCAAATAAATCAAAGATGACGGATAAAGGCCAAAGCTTTAAACTGACTGATAATAATACAAAGGTTGTGCAAAATGAAGGAGAAACTGAAGTGCAAACTCAACCAGAAGATAGTGGTAATAGTGGACATGAAGGAGGAAATGATCCACCGGAAATGAGTCGACACGTCAAAAATGAACAAGACGGTGGTGTAAATGTCTCTGATTCAGACTAGATAACCAGTGACATGCCTGTGCCAGAGGACAAGAACCAACATGCAGTGAAGGACCGTCATCACTCAGAGCTGGATCTGAGCACACACACAGTATCTGGTGGAAGAACAGATGGTGAGATCAGCAATGAGGGAGGTGAGGTTTTGTCAGCTGTGAAAGATGAACAGACACACACTGGTGCCTAGAGCCGTGTGGAGGGAGCAGTGAGAGTTGTGAGAAGGAAAACACAAATAACACAAGATAATGAAGGAAATGATGGACACAGCTGGTGAAAACGGATTGCAAGCCTGTGTGTGAACAAGATGTAGAGAAGGAACAGGCCAAATACTCCGGCATCAAAGTGTGCCATCTGAATAAAAACTGTGGCTGTCAATATTTTACATTAGTTTAGTCCAGTGGCAATAATACATTAGTGAACCCTTTAAAACTATATATCAGTGTTTCCAATGACTTTATCCAGCCTGCCGTGCCCATGCTCACTCAATATCATACATTTTTGAAAAGTACCGTACAGCTGTTTGTGTGTTAGTTTAGTCAATATTGTTTATGTTATATAGATTATGTTTGTCCATAATTGTAGCCTAGCTGAAGATCAAACCAATGCAGAAAACTAGTTTTTGCCATGCAAACGTGTGTTTACCACCAGTATGTGCACTGCAAGCCTGTGGTTGACAGAAGCATATGAGAAAAGTGGAAAGGTATTTTAAAGAAATGTAGTTTATGTATATGCCAGTCAAAAATTGTTATAGTTGTTATTGTCCTGCGATTCCTTCAGAATCATGCGTTTTGAATTATTAATTTTTCTTTTGAATTATGTGTTTTTCTTTTGTATTTTGCTGTGTTTAGTCATTCTGAATGGATCCGTAGAGTAGCTGTATAAATGCAGTCAGGTCAAAGCGGAGGGTTAGGGATCTTTTGGCGTCTCCCTGTGGATCTGTTTGGCAGGTTGACTTGAGTACTTTTAAGTTGTAAAGTGTCTGCTTTTAATCTGTCTTATATATTGTTTTTAAAAAATATGATTGATAGCTATAGCTGTATTATAATAGCTTCAATTTACAAAGTGTGTTTACAAAAATAATTCTGAAGGTTTAAATCTATCTTGAATTTATGTTGTTTAAAAAAATAACATGCAGTAGAAGAGTAATAACACTGAAACAAAGGTTTATATATATATATAGAGTTTATATATATATATATATATATATATATATATAGAGAGAGAGAGAGAGAGAGAGAGAGAGAGAGAGAGAGAGAGAGAGAGGGAGGTTTAAAAACAAACACTTCTCTTTGCTGCAGAAGTACAGTATAGGAAAGTCATCTTAGGGGATCTTGCAGGATCAATTTGGAGAAAAAGGCTGAGAGCCACTGGTTTATTGATTGGAATATGAATAATAAGGCCCTATTTTATTATTTTTCTTATACAAATTTAACAAACCAAATGTCTGTGATTGTTTCATATAATTAAAAACCTTCTAAATATTAAATCTTTTCTTGGCTGATTTCTAGAGATCTGATAAAATAGGACTTGCAGGACTGGTACTTTTTAAAATTGTGTTTGTATATGTGTATGTCCAGATGCTTATTTGTTCACATTTCCCAGTGATTCAAAGAAAGAAAGTCATACATGTATGGCATGAGGGTGAGTAAATGATGACAGAATCTTTTTTTGGGGGGCAAACTCCCTTAAAAAGTGTGAATGATTGTTGTTTAAATTTGTAAATTACATTTAAAACAAATTGTGAACATCTTGAAATTAGGCTACTGGTTGGCCTGTCAACATTATAGTAATCAGGCACACACACACACACACACATACACACTAAAGTAAAAAGGGCAACCCCTAGTTCAAAGAGTTTTATCATTTTTGATAACTAGACCAACAAAATCGGTGGAGTAGCTTTTAAATGTAACTCTGAGATGATTAGTAAGACTTCAATTGTTGTTCACACATGTTGGTTTTGTGTGGACTGTCACAGTCTCTTGCGTCAGAGAACATCATGTTTATGCGCTTGTTGAAACCTGTATCAGGCCCGGTTCCAGAATCAAATCCCATGTTAAATTCCATGTTAAAGGATCTTTAACCATTGATGCCAATAAAGAACCTGCATTTTTAAGAGTGTATAAGCAACGATTTCACCATAGACAGTGTACAGTGAGACATTGTTTAAATTACAAGTCATCGCTTTTAACAAAGTTTTATTTTCTATTAATGTATAGCATTGCTTTAATGCGTTACTATTTCAACATGTCATATTTCTGTTCCGCGCATAGTGAATCCAGCATGTGGATCATGTCACTTCCGAAACTTTAGCCTGTAAAACAAGTTTTATTCAATAGATTAGCCTCGACCGCTCCCTTTACAGTCACTGAAACACCTCTGATTGGCCTTTGCGTTCAAAAGATTACCATCTATGTCTGTGATTGGCTGCATTGCTCAACTCAGCATAAACACGTTGTACATACATTTGAGTATCTCCAGTCCCGAGCGCAAACACAAATACGCACGGACGCGTTTCCCAAACCTGTTCCGCCAATATATTATTACAGTATCAACTAACTGAGGGTCTGAGTTATGCTGTTCTCGTAGAACCGGGCCGGACCTGTGTTGACCTATTCTGAGGAGAGGAGGGAGAAAGCGAAAGGATCGATCAGATTAAGGATGTTGGACTTAAGGTGGCGACTGTGTCACCTGTCTCTGTTGATGTGTCTCACAGGACTCCTGCAGGGGGGTAAGACTGAACACACTTTCATTTCATATTAAAGATTACAAATATATAGACTGGACTGCTCATTTTATGTTTAAAACGTCTAGAGATGCCTTTGCCCAGGTGTAGGGTAAGTGTCAGGGTACAGCTAAAGACACACCTTAAGATACATGTTCTTTTCACTACTCTCATAGTGTATAAATGCGGGGGGGAAAGTATATGTTTGAATTGAACATTGGTGGAGCAACATATTTTATATCGAAATAAATCATAAAAGTGGTTTGTTTGGTTTAAAAGTCTTTTAAATGTATGGGGTTTCAGGGAGGATCTTTTACCCCACAGACACACGGGGTAAAAGGCACACAGTATTGATGCAAATACTTTATCTAAAGTAACATGTTTTTAATAATGTCTACGTTATTACTTGTTCAAAACAATCACTTTTGCAAAGTTTTTGTACTATTTTCTGTTTTTTTTTTTTTGATAAATTTAATAATTATTTTTTGTTCAGTTAACATACTGTCATTAAAATGTTATATAAACTAGGCTATAGCCTATATATATATATATATATATATATATATATATATAAACAGAAACATAATTCTTTTAAAAAGTAAAGATTCCAACAACACTGAAGGATATCCTGTTATAATTTTATATAGATTTACAGTAGTAACAAATATATGTGATATTTTAATATATGATATGATTAATATCATATTTTTCAATATGATGGTTTCATTATAAATGTGGTGATTATCTCTAAGGTGGACACTCAACTTAATATATGATATTTACCATCTGAATCTGACCGTGTCATGACAACAAATCGACAAGTCAAGTCAGCTGTTTATTATCATGTTAATTATTCTGTCTTTCGCCTTTTACCCCAAATACCATACTTTTACATATTCTTCTGTTACTGAAAAACGGTTGCTTTAATTACCTTGAAAAATAATAATAAAATAAAAAGAATATTTTTTAGCGATTCTCATTTGCTAATTAAATCTACAACATAAAAAAAAAAAAAGAAAAAAAAAAGGAATTGATTAAATTAGCGCAGAATCAACTTTGCGCTGCAGTTATCACAAAATAATCCCAGATCGGGTGATCAGGATCCTGATCCGAAGCTTACGCAAAGAAATATTCCTAGCAAGCAGCTTTGAGCATAAGTTGAAAGATGAACATTTAAGGGGCAATGTACAGTCATGCCACATACTAAGCGTTTCACTAAATAAATAATTATGTGGAAATGAAATATTGATTTGATTTGAAACGGTTTTAAAATCTGCATTCCATACAACCATCCCTGCATTACATTGTAAAGCAATCATTCTGGCAACAAGGCGAACATGCGTACTTATGCCTAAAAGTGCTCTTTTTGTAAAATTATGCATTCTAAAAAAACATTGGGTGGAAAGTAACCCGGTTTGGGTTGTTTTGCAATCAACTGATAGGTCAAATATAGACAAACCCAACCGTGGGTTATTCTAGCAGCATGTTGGGTTGTTCTTTAAACTCACCGTAAAAGTCAATGTATGCTAGTTCATTTTACAGTAATACTTGTTTGTACCTCATACATAGGATAATATTACCAGATATTCCCAGATTACAATTTTGTAAAATACACAGCAGAGCAACCATTGTGTTTACATGCTAAAACCTTTATTTTGGATGAAAAAAGTTCAGTTTTTATTAATGTATACCTACATTTAAACTTGTTTAACAAACATTTTAGAAATAAACATTTAACATTTAAGAGTAACATTTCAAGTGTAATCAACTGTTCTCTATTATCGATGGAAGCTTGTTTCCACCACTGAATAAAAAATAAAAATTGTGACTTTTTTCTTGCAATTGCATTTACAACTCTCAATTCTGACAAATGTGTGATTTAAACTCGCATTTGCGAGTTATAAAGTCATAATTGTAAGAAAATGTCAGAATTGTGAGCTGACTTTTTCTCATCAGAATTAAACTTTATAACTCAGTATTTAAGCGAGTTTAAAAAAGCCAGAATTGTGAGATAAAAAGTAAAGAAAAATAAATTCTTTCATGGTGTAAACAAGCTTCCATAGTTATCTCTTTTCTACCGAAATAGGCCTATTTCACAAAATGGCGACCGAGACCGGAAGTAGGGTAGCGATACTTCCAGTCGCGCCGCCGCCCGCTACGATCGCCATTCATTCTCAAAATGGGCTGTGAACAGCTTGTTTTCTCTGTCATTAATATATCTGACAAAAGTAAGAATAGCAGATGTTGTTGATAGTTTTCAGGGAGCTGTGACAAGATCGAAATTGGACAAAGGTTAAAAATTATTCTTGACGTTTGCTTACATAAAAAAAGCTCCATTCATTTAAATGGCATGGCACTTGATGACTAAGCTCACACTTACTATTGCTCAACAAAATAAAGAAATTAATTGAAATGATGTCTGATTGTAGGCTATGTTTGAAATCTGGCTTTTGTTAAAATTTCATGTTAAGTGTTAGTTTGTCCCGGAGATTTCAGCAGTCTTCCACTAGTGACTAGATTATGGCTCATTTTTCATGTTACCACCATGAATGAAACTAAGAATTGACATTTACAGTGAATTTGACCTAACGTTGCTGGTAGGTCTAATAATGAAATTAAGGCAAATAATTAAATGGTTAGACTAAAAACATGAATGAAGTGAGTGATATTACATGTTTTAAAAAATCATGATGTTACAAAATCACATTTTACTGTCGGGTCCCCTTATGAAAAGAAAATATATTTGCCTATATGTGAATGATCAATATATTATATTTGATATTTATATTTTGATTAATATTACAATATATTGAATAATACATAAAGAATTTTCATATATTTAAAAATGTGAGACAATATATTTACTAATATATCATAATGTATGTAATTTTATATTCAGTAATACACTTCATAATATATACAGGGATTAAAGTTCTCAGTCGCTACGAGAGTATACGACGGATGTCCATCAATATCAGGGTTCCTCCCCGTCCTTATGTCTTAAATTCACTTTTCGTAACTTTAAGCTAAGCTAAGCTAAGCTAATATGCTTTAAGCTAAGCTAATATGCTTACATTTCTCAAATAGAGTAATAAATGTCTTCATTTTAGTTTGAATGGGAAGGACGAGGTGTAGGGTAGGCTATTCACCCTGCTTAGGGGGATGTGATCAAAGCCTGGAGTGGAGCAAAAGCACGTTCCTCTCTCGACTCTAAGCATTCTGTTATCAGCTCCGCTCCTGCTCCACTCCGGGCTTTCCAGTCCCGCTCACGGAAAAACTGCTCCGTGTTTACTCATTTTTAAAAGTTATTCTAATATGTTATTTTTTTATATCATGAACGTCTAAATTTATAATACTATATGTAACGGTTTGGAAAGTATTCTACACGTTTAATAAATGTTCCAGCAGCCCTTGCTTGCACAAGTAAACAGCAGGCCTGGCAAAGGCCCCGCACTCAGGTAACGTTAAAAAGAAAACAGGGAAAGAAAGTTACAGAAAACAACTTCTACAAACAATTTTAATTTGCCAACAGTTAATAATAATAAATAAAAGTGCATGATGTGCAAATCAGATAACAATCAAGTGCAATATAAACATGTTTTGTCAGGGCATCACTCCCGAACCGGCATCAACACTCCATTTTCAACATCTGCTTCCTCCTTCACACCACAGACACGTCTTTTTGCCGTCTGTGTCTGGCGTGATTTAACTTCTCCCCCAGTTGTTCCATGAAAACCTGCAAAGCACGGCCTGCAGTGTAAGATATCTACGACCGGACTCTTGTACACGGACTTCATCCTCCGTGAAGTGCTTAACACACAAAAAAGTGCCCCTCTTCTCTCGGTATAGCCCAAATCCAACGCTTTTTCAAAATTTTGTCACAAGGAAAGCTGTGAAATTATAAATAGGGTTGTTTCTTCTTTGAGTTGAAACATAAAAAGGTACACAACAGGACTGGCCGCTTTTAGTCTCCGCATTTGTCCTCCGACTGCTACTGCTAGCGCTTTCACCGGAAAAGAGTTTACCCTACTTCCGGTCTCGGCTGCCATTTTTGTGAAATAGGCCTATGGTGCAGGTTTTCGGGCCGTTGAGTTGCCGGATTCTGAGCCTGTGCTGGGCTGATGTTCGGCGGAGCAACTGCAAACCTCAGACTGCCGTTTCTGATAGCCGAAAGATGCAATGTCCAAAGTAATTAGATTTAGTATAATAATTTTTCAAAATCATCATGCAAAATGGCCGATGCTGACTGACACTTTTTGCTGACTGATATCTCATCCCTGTATGTTGCATTTCATAAAATAAAATAATTTGTAACACAGTAAAAACTTGTAAAAACGACAAAAATGTATTTCTCCAAAGCAGTGCATTGATTCGTCAGTGCTGAGCACTGCTCTCTCCTGAAGCGCATGCAGAAAGCCCACACTGAACTCAACGGCTGGGTTGTCGGGGCAGTTCAGTAAGCAGACAGACTGGCTAAACCTCCATCTGCTGCTAGCCACCTCGCGTCACAGAAGTCAGATAAATGCAAACACAGAGACTCTTTCACCTAGATATCATCAGTAGGGGCTTTTGCACCAGGTAGTTCTAGGAACTCAGTTATAGGAACTAGCCACCAGGGTTGTTCCCCGAGAACTAGTGGTTCCGCCAGGGCCGTTTTCCTGGTTACATTCACACCGCCAGTAGGAACTCTGAAGTGACGCAAGCCGTGCTTGATGGTGTGAAAACGCCTGAACCTGAGCTCACAGTGCTCACATTCTCTGTCTTCATTCATATACGATCTGTTGCACAGTCCTGTCTAATACGTTATTAGCTAGAACTGTTATACAATGAAAGTAAACATTATATGAAAAAGTATTAGCGTTTTGTGTGGGTGCTGCTCAAATTATGTCTCCTCAAAGTTGCGTTACATTTTCTCCTTTTCAAAAGTAGTGTTGGTCTAAAGAACCAACTTCGATACCAAGTCGGTACTGAAATGAAAAAAATGTGATGCTTTTAGCGCTGTTGAGCGTAATCGTAAACACCTCTGATTGCTCATTGTTCTCACGGGCTCATCAAATATGTCTGTGGTTGGCTACAATGATCAGCGCTTCAAAAACATGTTGTAAATATACTTTAATGACGCTCTTTACCAAGCGCTTACACAGATACACATGGGAGCGTTTGAAAGCAAGGATCTAGTAGCGGACCGGTCCACTGATAGTCGCCGCTTCCGCTTTCGAAACCCTTTCAAACACTTCTGTGTGCTCTTAAATGCTCCCGTACGTTGATCATTGTAGCCAGTAACAGACATATCCAACTCGAGAACTCGAGACTGGTGCGGCGTGCACGTGACACTCATTAACACTCGTGCCTCAGGGAGAGCGGAGAAAAAGATTTTTGGTCCATTTCCCAAAACATACTGCCATCCAGTCCTCCACCAGCTGGGGGAACTCCTCTGCAGTGCCTGGCGGTGGACCTGGATAGCCCTCGGTGGACGGCCCATGACTCCTCTGCTGCCTGGTGGACGGCAACGGCTCCTCCGGGTTCGGGCAGTCGGCAGGAGTCCTCCCCATCATGGCGGACAGCAGCAGGCCTTAGCTAACGGCCACGACTCTCGGATGGTCTCCTCCAGAACTGAGGTTGGACGGCAGCGAGATGACAAACCCCCCGGCAACTCACTCCAGCCCACCGCTTTTAGTGTCAGTGGTGGCAGAAATGAACTCTGTTTGCATCATTGAATCATTTTGCTGTTATCTCTGCAAAGCCACTTTTGAAACAATCGGGATTGTTTAAAGCATTAAATAAATAAAGGTGACTTGACTTAGAGAGTGGAGAAGGAGTGTATTGTTACTTTTAACTGTGAGTGAGATTGACAACGACTGGGTTAAAAAATAAGAAAGAAAGCAAAACAAAAACACCTACATGCATAATCCAGCATTTGGGGAGTTTTTGGACATACTACCATGTAAAAAAGAGAATGTGTTGGTGCAGTTATGTGCATCCTGTTCATCTCGTCACATTTAATGTCACTCCACATTTCAGTTTATTTAATGTATGCTACTTAACAAGTCTTCCTAACAATTTGCCTGTCTGATGCATCTCTCCACACAGATCTGTGCTACGGCCAGCGTCTGGTCCAGATCCAGGACGGTCCTCTGTATAGAGTACAAGGATACCCCATCTCCATATCCTGTAATGTTAGTGGGTTTCAAGGCCCACCTGTGCAGGATTTTGAATTTAAGGTCAAGAAATCAAACATGGATATAAATATCATCAGTACTGAAGATCAAGACTTTGCCTGGGCAATGTACTCCAAGAGAGTAAGGGAAAAAGATATTGAGATTGAGAGGTTGTCAGGATCTTCAGTTCTCTTGTGGATCAAACATTTGCTGGAAGGGGATGCTGGTGATTACTTCTGTCAAACCCCAAACACAGATGGTGGATATTTCGGAAGTTATGAAGCAGAAACAAAACTTAATGGTAAGATATGTCTTTATCTTGAGTGTTTTGGTGATCAATCAGATGATTTGGCTATTTTGAGATTATTGACATTTCATTGGCAGATCTATATCTAGAGAGATCCATCTGTTAGCATCCATTGCCATTTCCATTCATCCGAACAGAAGATGATCAGCTATAAGCTGAAGTTATACATATATTTATTTGAATCACTATTATATCAGCCATCAGTTACTCTCTAGATATTGGTATTGAAAACACATATTGGTCGACAACTCGTTGTTACTAATGATTTTGATGCAAAAATCCACAGTGATTGAGGACACCCTGAAGGCCTCGTACTCTGGCTCTTCCTCTCAGAGCTTGTCTGAAGGTGATCCTCTTCAGCTTGAGTGCCAGGTCTCCAGTGAAACTTATCAGCACACCCATCTGTCGGTCAGCTGGTTTGTCCACAGTGAAGCGGATGAGAACCCCCGACCAATCATCACTCTGGACAAAGATCTGACTGTAAAGCCAGGAGCTGGATTTGAGGATCGCTACCACAGAGGTCTTATCAGCATGGATAAGGTGGAGGACACAACCTTCAGACTGAAGATGTTGCAAGTGCAGCAGTCAGACCAGGGGAAAATCTACTGCAAAGCCATTGAGTGGATCCAAGACCCAGACCGTTCCTGGACACAGATTGCCCACCAAACCAGCACACCATGTAACGTGGAGGTCAAACAAATTGGTAAGATTTATATATTCTTATTTAAACCAGAGTTTCTCAACTGGGTTTGCTTCAGGACCCAGACTTTACACCTAGTGACCCAACAGAATTTAGAGTACAAAAGTAACAAAAAATGCCCTTAAAATGTTGATATTTATTCACATTTATCTACACATTTTTCTAAATGTCTCTTAAATTTCAGTCATTTTATGCTCTCTGCTGTCAATAGTTTACAGTACAATTACTCCTGCTTTTTCCTGTGTTTCATAAGTGGCTGAGGCAGGTTCGTTCAGTGTCTATATGAAGGCCTCAAAGGAGGCCCTACAGGTGGGAGATTCCCTGGACATCCACTGCAGCGTGAAGGCACAGAGTCTTCCTGGTCATTTATTTTCGGTGACCTGGCTGAAGGACCAGAAGAACGTGGCTCAGATTGGATCTTCTGGGATGCTCACCGTGTTTGACAGTTATAAAGAGAGAGAGAATGCAGCGGAGATGAGAGCAGTGAAAAGCAGTCGCACGGACTACTTGCTGACCATCCGTTCGGCTAGGGCTGAAGACCAGGGCCAATACCAGTGTGAAGTATGGCAGGAAGACATGAATGCTGATGGCACCTTCAGAAAAATACAAAAACAACTGTCCAGTCCAGAGACTGTGAGCATCACGGCCAAAGGTAAATAATGCTACGGTGTTTCTCCTCTACAGTCAAGTGGAATTTGTTGTGTTGCAATTCAGTTGCTTAGGTGTTCTGGTCATTGTCACTGTCAAGAACATCCTAGACATCTACCATGTAATGTGAAATATAATTATTATTTATAACAACTATATAAATACACAGATACAAATAAATAATTCAATTATTATTATGTTATTGCATCACAAGACACTGACATTGCCTGTTTATTTGCCTGTCTGGTCAGAGAGTGATCTGACACTGGTCATGGTGACGAAGGATGCTGTGACGGAGGGAGATACTCTACAGGTCACCTGCTTGGTGTCCAGATCCAACGGTCCTTTATCAGTGTCATGGCAACACAAGAAAGACTCACGGGATTCCTTCAGTGATGTCATCAGTCTGACCCATGAGGGAGTGATGAAAGATATTGGGACAAAGTATCAGGACAGACACGTTCAAACCCTCCATTCTCCAGCTGGAAACTTTACCCTGGAGATCGGTGCATCTGCAACATCTGACAGTGGCGAATACAGGTGCAGTGTGTCTGAGTGGACCGTACAGAGCAATGGAGAGATGACGAAAGCCAACACACAGTCTCAGCAAAAAGCCATTTCGGTTAATTCTATTGGTAAGACTGTTATATAATCACACATTATTCTCAGGATCAGAGAAATTGTCTAGATTTGCTGACATAAATTCTTTGTCATTACTTATATTTCTACTGCATGTTACTGATACCAGAGTATGAATAATCACTGCAGACATTTCTTTTCAGAATCTCTAATGCAGGTGACCTTGATAAGTCGTACAACAAATGTGCATATAAATTCTTCAGTAAAATTACTATGTATAGTCAAAGGGCCTAAAGTGTCTCTGGCTGTACGCTGGATGTTTCAGCCCCCCAATTCAACTGTACAAACGAATATTTTATCCATACGCCACACTGGAGAAATCGCCTGGGGAGCAGATCAGAGAAACTATCAGCTGTCCATTCAGACACAGCCGTCAGCCACACATTTTTTGCTCATTGTGCCACGAGCCAGCAAGCAACACGGAGGACAGTACCAGTGCCAAGTTGATGCCTATCAAAAGAATGTACAGAAAGCCATGAAGAACTCCAACCCGCTGGCGGTGACTGTACAAAAACCGGGTAAATATAGCTGTTTATTAAAAATGAATGTATTAAAGTGTATATTTGCCTATTATAATGCCACTATGTATTGTTACAATGTCAGTAGTATATGCAAATTAACAATGACTTTCTGAGTACTCTTTCTTAAAAATGTTACGTGGGCCAACAAATTCCTGTTTATCTGACAGCAAATGTCCACCGGATGAAGCAAAATGCAGTTTATTTCATTCCCCCCCCCCCCCCTCCTCCATTTGGCCTAAATCACTGTGTCATCCATAGTTTTCAATTCATAGTCATCCAGTTTGAAATGTTGACTACGCTGGATCCTTAACTGGACACAGAAAATAACTCACTCCCTCTAAACATTTACTCTTTCAGTTCTTGCACTCGGAAACAATGCATTTCGACACCATTTTGACTAAGAAGTATTTCCTACTAAAGCAAGGCTGTATTTGACTCCGGTCAAGCCTATCCAATAGGAGCAGACTGGGAGTGGCCTTGGACTGCAACATGCTCTGTGCATTATGGGTGTTTTCCTACCTATTTGGCAAAAGAGTAAAGAACAGCTCTAGTCAGGTAGCACAGATTTCAACTTTTTTCGCCGTTCTACAGCCTTTCAGGGCAGCCAAGTTTCACAAGAAGCCCACTTTGCAAGCGGTGAATTACCCCTTTAAGAAGATATACTCTATGTCAAATGTTTGGGCATACTCTGAACGTGCTCTTGTCATAGTGTAATTACACAAATAAGTACTGAGTCATATTAATTAACAACATGTAGCCTACTTACTATGATTTAGGTCAAATAAAGCGTTGCCACCAACCTCAATACCAGCAAATGCAAATCTAGCAAAAATGTATGTGTCAGATGTGGGTGTTGAGAATGTGCACGACAAAGGAGTAAGAGAAAAAAACATACTTTATTATAATACACAAACTAAAACTTAGGAGATAGCTGTAGAATAGCAAACACAACCACGTTATATTAGACGAGACCAAACAACGAACTGAGGAAACTAGGGGCTTGAATACACAGGGAGAGTAAACAAGGTAAAAACGGAACAGGTGTTAAATTATTAAGAACTTAGAAGACTAACTAGGGAACTAAGGCAAACAGGAACACAGAAACTAAACAAAACAAAGCATACATGTGACAGTATACACAATAACCGCATTATACCAAATGTTAAATTTCGCAAATAGTTACAGACACCTAGGGCCAGATTTACTAAGCAGAGCAAATTCCTGCGTGAGAGCGAGCGCAATTCCATAAAAGTGCAGATGGGAGTGGAAAGTTCTGCGTGTGATCTACTGATGACGCGCAAATTAAAGAACACAGACGCAGTCAAATGCAATCTACCAGTCTGGTTTAAGGCGTGCTCTTTTTGGGGCGGTAAATAATGGCGCATTGCATAATTCATATAATTCCATTTGTATTGTCCTAAAGCATTGATACGACTGTAGATTCAGCAGTTGGTTGAACATCTTTTTTCTCTACTCTCCTCATTTTGTAATGTTTACCAACAGTCAGCAAGATGAGCCTGTCCAGACTCAAGTCTCGCCTGGAAACCACTGTCAACACTGATGCTAAGATTGAATGCTCGGTCTTGACGACAACCACAAATACCTCTCGTTTCACGATTACATGGAAGATTGGGTCCCAGATGCTCTTAACTATGGACCTAGATGCTGTTGTCAAGTTTGGCCCCGCAGCTGGACTAGAGATGGACCAGAGAATCCGCATGGAAGTAAGACAGAAACAGACCTTCCAGCTGACTCTCCATCAGGTCAGAACATCTGACAGTGGACAGTATCGCTGTGAGGTGGAAGAGTGGCTTCAGGATCCTCTTGGTGACTGGTATTCCCTAAAGAAAATGTCTGGTTCCACAGAGCTTGTTGTCAATGAGAAAGGTGAAGAAAACAACACATTTACTTTATTGCAATTGCCTTTTCACTGAATTTGTATGGAACTGTCTGTTGGACATAAGCATATTGTACAAAAATGTATGAATGAGATCATACAAATTCATATGAATTAGCCACCAATTCACCAAAACATAAAATAGTTAGGAATTGCCATGAAAGTTAGTTGGATTCAGGAAAGTCGTTACCACATAGGCATTTTTAACTTCATGTCACCAAAAATATAACAAATTGCAGAAATTAAATCATCATAGAAGATATTTATTCAAATCATTACATTTATGGATTTATGTAAATTATGTATTTTTGAATAAATTAAGAAATTCAGACAAAAAATAATTTTGTTTTTTTAAACTTTGATGTTATGTTTGATTTAAACAGAAAGTAAACTGCGTGTAAAGAAGGAGAACCGAATGCTCAACTTCACCAATCATCAGGCTGGGTTCACCGTTGACTGTGACATTGAGTCACAGTCCAGTGATAAGTCTACCTTTGAGGTCACCTGGTTCAAGTTTCAGGAGAAAGGACCAGTCGCTATATACACTGCCAGACGTGATGGTACCTTACACAGTCCAATCGGTGATAAACATCTGGTGTTTGAACGACCACTTACCACACAATACAAACTGACTGTGCTGCAGATCCGCCCCACTGATAGGGGGCAATACTACTGTCAGGTCGAGGAGTATCTTCCAACTGCTGACAACTGGAGGAAATTGGTTTCAGATAAATCTGGAGAGCTCTCTGTCCATGTCCACACTGAAGGTAACTATCTACAAACTAACATGTCTTTATACTAAACAAATTGAGTCATAATTGATAATTTCCACTAGGATTGAGTCACTAAATTAGCCTGCTCACATCCCTTTAACCACATGGTGACCATGTTTTCACCAAGTTGGACATGTTCCTGGAAAAACATCCCAATCAGCCAATATGATTTTAGGGTTAGGGGTGATGTTAGGATCAGGATTGTACACCATTTACATCAATATGTAATCTCCCTCTAATTTTAGATACGTTAAATTAAATAGGTCCATATTGTGCTTTTAAGGCGCATTCTACACCAGTAACACAGCTGTTATAATATAATATAATATAATATAATATAATATAATATAATATAATATAATATTTGTAATCATAATTTGCTTGTAAACAAAAAAAAAGCATAACTGAAACTAAATATAAGGCAACTTTTAAATGGCCATCATTGGGAAAACAGACTGTTTGGCCACAAAATATCTGTACAATGTTAACCAACCAAACCTTGACCCCATGGCAAACCCAAATATGTAAAACGTGGAAATATCTGGTGACTTGCTGGTGTTCTGTTTGTCTAAACGGGATGGGCTTCTCTTGTTGTATTCAGAAGAAAATAATAATAATAATAATAATAAAAACACTTAAAGCACATTCAACCATAAATCTAATATATATACAAAACCGCAAATCTTTGTCTTTTCCAAAAAACAACAATCTAACATTTGATTTGTTTTTTTTTAGGTGCTGAAAAATCGATTGACTGGTTATTAATAACACTGGGAATCACTATTCCTCTGATTTGTTTTCTTGTATTGGTTATAATATTGTTGTTGACAAGGAAGCACAAAAGGAATTCTGATCCGAAGAAAAAGAAAGCCGGTCTGTGGGCTGAAAACCACCCCCTTAATGCTGTGCCAAAGACTTCTGCCAGGTGACCTGTCTGCCACAGCTACAGTTTTAATCACACAGCCCTGTGACACACAAAGTACTGTTACTGTCACAATCTGTGTTTCTTCTTTTAATTTGTAGATCATTGTTTTTCTGTTTCCTTTGTTCCCGTTACGTAACGATAACTCATTGGTTCATTGATTACACACACATTTTCCTCATTAGTTCTCAGTGTGTTTAATGCCTTCAACTCTGTCACTCTTTGTCTGATATTGTCTGTGCTGGTGCACACTGTTGCGTTGCCTTCGTGTTTTGTATTAGTCATTTTTTAATTACTCTTTTGTTTTGTTAAATAAAGTACGCTGCACTTTAGATCCACTTCACCTCGTGACAGAAAAGCCAAACTGAAGAAAGGATTTATTATTATATTTATTATTTATTATAAAATGGATCTAGCAGCAGTACAAATCCTCCTCCTCTCACAGGGCTATCGCTTCCTCTAGGATCACACAGAGAGCATTTTAGGTCTGGTCCATCTCGTTAGCTCCAATGGCAGCAGCCTCTGTGTGTTTTTCGGGCAGGACTAAACAGCCAAACAAAGGCTTGCCTGCTCGTGGATGATCCTCGAGGGACATTTATTGAGTATGTGGACTGGGTACTTAGTCAATGTGGATGTGGCCAATGTGGCCTCGGTTCTCACTCCCACCGGCTCTGCCTCGGTCCTCACTCCCACTGGCTCAACCTCAGTCCTCACTCCCACCGGCTCTGCCTCGGTCCTCACTCCCACCGGCTCTGCCTCTGTCCTCACTCCCACTGGCTCAACCTCAGTCCTCACTCCCACCGGCTCCGCCTCAGTCCTCACTCCCACTGTTTCTGCCTCAGTCCTCACTCCGCCTCAGTCCTCACTCCCACCGGCTCCGCCTCAGTCCTCACTCCCACCGGCTCTGTCTCAGTCCTCACTCCCACTGGTTCTGCTTCAGTCCTCACTCCCACCGGCTCCGCCTCAGTCCTCACTCCCACCGGCTCCGCCTCAGTCCTCACTCCCACCGGCTCTGTCTCAGTCCTCACTCCCACCGGCTCCACCTCAGTCCTCACTCCTACCGGCTCCACCTCAGTCCTCACTCCCACCGGCTCCACCTCAGTCCTCACTCCCACCGGCTCCACCTTAGTCCTCACTCCCACCAGCTCCACCTCAGTCCTCACTCCCACCGGCTCCACCTCAGTCCTCACTCCGCCTCAGTCCTCACTCCCACCGGCTCTGTCTCAGTCCTCACTCCCACCGGCTCCACCTCAGTCCTCACTCCTACCGGCTCCACCTCAGTCCTCACTCCCACCGGCTCCACCTCAGTCCTCACTCCCACCGGCTCCACCTCAGTCCTCACTCCCACCGGCTCCACCTCAGTCCTCACTCCCACCGGCTCCGCCTCAGTCCTCACTCCCACCGGCTCCGCCTCAGTCCTCACTCCCACCGGCTCAGCCTCAGTCCTCACTCCCACCGGCTCAGCCTCAGTCCTCACTCCCACTGGCTCTGTCTCAGTCCTCACTCCCACCGGTTCTGCCTCAGTCCTCACTCCCACCGGCTCCGCCTCAGTCCTCACTCCCACCGGCTCCGCCTCAGTCCTCACTCCCACCGGCTCCGCCTCAGTCCTCACTCCCACCGGTTCTGCCTCAGTCCTCACTCCCACCGGCTCCACCTCAGTCCTCACTCCCACTGGTTCTGCCTCAGTCCTCACTCCCACCGGTTCTGCCTCAGTCCTCACACCGCCTCAGTCCTCACTCCCACCGGCTCTGTCTCAGTCCTCACTCCCACCGGCTCCACCTCAGTCCTCACTCCCAGTCCTCACTCCCACCGGCTCCACCTCAGTCCTCAGTCCTCACTCCCACCGGCTCTGCCTCAGTCCTCACTCCCATCGGCTCCGCCTCAGTCCTCTCTCCCACCGGCTCTGCCTCAGTCCTCACTCCCACCGGCTCTGTCTCAGTCTTCACTCCGCCTCAGTCCTTTGGCACCCTGGCTCCTCCTCGGCCTCGTTCCAGACTCACTTTTAAATAACACATTTCAAATCAGCAATACAATTTTTAATTACCTGTCCAATAAATGTTGTTTCTTATGTTCAAATAGTGTTAAAAACGCTTATATTTCAGGCTGGACAAGCCAATGTGCATGTGCTGTCCTAATTACATATCTCAGGTGACTGACTGTTTCTATAGCAGATAAAAGGATAAAAACAAGGCGGTCAGAGAGAGACTTACAGTCATTACAATGGCATGCACTCTATGAATGTATCGAGCACATGTAATTTTCAAAACTCACAACTTTCAAAAAACATTTATAGGGTTTTTGTCAATTGAAAGTATTTTGTAAAGATGTTTTGTCAACAGTTGTTAAACATCCAACAGTCAAAAGTTAAATATGGTGCTACCCTGACTAAGGTCTATTACAATAGGCCATGACCTTGAAAGACTTTTGTCTAAACACATTAAAACCAAGCCATACACACATTCGGCATGTATATGTGGATTATAATGAAATATTAGTTTTAGGTTTGTGATTTTTTTTTATTTATTTTTTACTCTGCTTCAAAATGTACACAAATTCGTTTGCACATTTTTAACCGTTTGAGACTTTGGTTTAGAAATATAACTTGTCTGAATCTGCAACCACAAATGGATGGCCTTTGTAATATCATAATTGCCTGTTCATAATTCAAGAAATTCTCCTTTAATGCAAATGTATTTGAGACTGACTGATATAGGGCCTAGACCTTTATCAGTATCACTATGGAAACTTTCCTTTTTATTTGCACACCATGTAAATAAATTTGCAATCCACCTTTGGCTGTGTAATGTTCTTGCTGTTTTCCTGTTTATGAATGTTTGCTCATGTATTGTAACGTAACAAAAGAGGCAACAGATCTTTTCTTCCATATTGTGATGCACATTTAAGTGAAGTGAATTATCAAAATGGAAATTAAATGTATGGTGTGGACTAGTTTCTATCCATCAGCTGTTGATTGACAAGTTTGCATTTGATTGTAAGAAAAGAGGGCGGGTTTAAACAGACTAAATGTTTGGAAAAATCTGACATACATCTCCAGAGTATCTGGTGTAAGTCTGTAATTTTTACTGGAAGATCCAGTTGTCCATTTATCTAAATGGTACAAGATTATCCTACTCAAATCTATGTGATAATAGAGTTAGGTCAAAAGTAATCAGAAAGTAGGCAGAATATGTTACCTAAAATATGTCATCTTTAGTTGACTGACTAGAATTTTCTTGTAATTTGGAATCAGTAACCAGTAATAATTGGCAAGTAATCTGCCCAGTCCATGGCACTGCATGTGTCTGTACTCAATAGCTGTTAATATTACTATGCCATAATGTTATATATTATTAAAACATAAATTCATACACAGAAACATGTAATTGCATTTAGCTGTTTTATTCAAATCGTTTACGACTGATTTTTTTTCAGATCTTCTCAATGGTACATCATTTTCCTGGTTTTGTTTTGGGAAGCATGTTTCGTGTCTTAGTTTGTGTACTAGAGTACTAGTTGTGTCCTACTTTGAGTACGAGGTGTGAGGACAGTGTTGAATGTATACGCACTCAGTGTATAGCTGAAAACCCCCTGTCTGTCATGAGGAAAGAGCAAACGAGACGGGGGGAAAGATCATTGTCAAGATTATCTACAAAATCAAGCTTTTGCTTTGAAGAACATAATGGATGAATAATACATTCGGTAACACTTTAGTTTAAGGTCCAATTCTCACTATTAACTGGTTGCTTATTAACATATTAGGATATTGGCTGTTTTTTAGTTCTTATAAAGCACACATTAATGTCTTATTCTGCATGACCGTATTCTACATCCCTTAATCCACCCAATACCTAAACTTGACAACTGCCTTACTAACTATAAGCAATAATTAGGAGTTTATAGAGACAAAATCGGTAGTCAATATTTAGTTAATAGTGAGAATTGGACCCTAATCTAAAGTGAGACCATATCTTCTAATACTAATATCTTAATTTAACTGACAATAATCTGAGATTCCAAATAAGGTAGGCATAACAGCACAATTTTCTGTAAAGTTGTCTAATTAATTGTAGTGTTGATAGTAAGTTGAAGTTTCGTGGAAACGTTGACAACAGAGGTTATGTGGTCTCAAACTCATGTGATCACTTTGTTTTAATTTACCATAGCCCATGTTGAATAAATATATAATTTATAAAATATAATTTCATGTGTCGATTGGGTGACTCGAGAAATACAATCATAATGGTCTTAAATGATCCTATATTAAGTGACACAAGGTATTCTTCCTGGTTCTGGAAGCAACTCACGTTTGTGCGTTCTTAAATAATGTTGGTGTATGTAAATCTGTTTGTATGTTATATTTTTCTTTCTGTTTCTTTAACTTTGTGATATGGACCTAAGGGTCTGGAATAAAGACTTAATTAATTAATCACTAGAGTGCTGCAGATAAGAGCCCTTTCAATGACTCCCAGACCAGTTAACATAAGAACAATATCTCATTATTTTTCACCACTTTATGAGCATATTTTGCTAAAACGCACACTGTTCACGGACATGTCTATAGGAAGTGTTGGTTGTCTGAGTTCGCTCCTGTAGGAGGTGGAGCTTAATGTAGGCTACAAACGGAGAGCCATGTAAAGGTGAGTGACATACCTTTTTCTTTGAGGGTGTTCGGGAATGGCAGCTAACCGGTTAAATTGCTACAATTATACATATACCCTACTCGTTCATATTTTAATTACAGCTTCAGTCTCGAACAACTGCACTGTATAAAGCCACACACTGCGAGAATCGCGCTCGGTCCGCGGGCGCTTGACAGACCTGGTCACCTGAACAGCTGACCGAAAGTAGAACTAGACAATGAGACCGCTTTGGGGAGTATCGAGTCTTTTCATCGGTTTAATACTATCAAAATTATCCAGTAAGTGATGTTCTTTTACTTGTCATGTTTATTTGCTTCATATGCTGAACATATTATTGAAAGTTGGTCATTATGAGTTGTTTTGTAAGCTGTTTTAGTCGTAATGGTTACATAACAAGTTCTTCTTCAAGCGAATCTGACATATCCGGATAAAGCAAACAATGAAATACTGTATCCATAAAGAATAGAGCTTTTCTTTGTTGAGAAAGAAGAAGCCCAATGTTAAAGACAATTTTCAAGCAGCAGCCAAAAATTTATTTAGGATCTCTTGGCTAATACACTAGGCTACTACATTTAGATTTTCATTGTAAAACTCAACTTGATGTTGATGATTTTATTTTAGATGTTTAACCTTGCAACATTATCTTTACCTTTGCTGATTTATTAACCCCTTTTCTAAATATTAATCAGATGCTGTAACGTCTATCATCTATGTCGAGAATGGGACAAGTCTGACTTTAAATCCAAATATTCAAGGAAAGCCTGAAGACATTTTGTGGACACACAATGGAAATAAGGTGGCTGAACATGATCTGGATGAATTTCAAGATTACGGTCAGTTCAAGGAAAGATCAGAGATTGAAGTCTCTACTGGACAGCTCACGGTTCATAAAATGACCAGCCGTGACAGTGGCATTTATAGGTCTGTAATACAGATCAATGGAAAGCTGCAAAATTCGGAAAGAGAAGTTCAAGTTATCGGTAAGTGAGAATGAAATAAGACGGCAATATTGTTGGTTACACTGATTTAATGTTGGCTTGGCTGGAGTATCATCATACCTGTGCTGGTGAAGCTGGATGACCGAGAAAATCTTGTTTGTTAAGCTAAGGCATCTGACGACACCAGCACATGAAACACAACATACTGTACAAATTATAGTGGTTTTTCAAGACAGACACTGACATATTCTGTTGATGAATGAAATGGATGATTCACTCTGTAATGTATAAACAAAGTTTTTTATGGACTTTTCAGGAAGTAATTGTTTAATGCCATTTATTTTTATTTTAGAGAAAAAGTCCTGGAAACTGTTATGGATGTGACATAGATAGAAAATCACTGTAATTTAGGTTAAATTAAGCTACAAAATAATGATGCATTTTTAATCATTCAAAATGCATTTTTGTGAATTATAAGCTATAATCATGTAAAATATACTCATATATTAAACTAGGCAAGTAAGAATATGTTTAAAAAATGTCAATGTCTTGTAGCCATAAGCTTGTTTTCACCATGGAATAATACAGTAATGATAAAAAAGGTACTTGTGACTTTTTATCCCAGATTTCTGACTTGTTTTTCTCGCAATTACGAGTTTACACCTCGCAATTCTGAATTGCATGATATAAAGTCAAAATTGTGAGATAAAAAGTGTAGCGTCTGGACCAATCAGACACACACAAATTATTAATTTATTTAATGAATAATCCAGCAAACTCACTCTTCCAACAAAGGCATGTGAAACTTCCCCCAAAAACTAACATCCCAAATGAAGCCAACACACTGGCAGAACCGGGTTTCCTGTTACAGGACACATGATAAGAGGAGACAGGAGACTGATAAGAGTTTTACGACCCCAAAAGGAAATTCCAGAGAGCTGTGACTCTAACTTAAAGGTCCCATTGCATGGATTATTTTATTATTTTAGAATGTTACCTGGGGTGCCCTTATAATGTAGTATGTTTTTTAGATCAAAAGTTTATAATTTAGAAATAAAAGGCATTTTTCCTAGCCTGATTTTAGCCTCTGATTTGAACGCTCTGTTTGAAGGGGCGTGTCTGCTGTGAGACTTCAGTGTAAATGCCCACTGCTGTGATTGGCTGCTGTGAGACTTCAGTGTAAATGCCCACTGCTGTGATTGGCTGCTGTGAGACTTCAGTGTAAACGCCCACTGCTGTGATTGGCTGCTGTGAGACTTCAGTGTAAATGCCCACTGCTGTGATTGGCTGCTGTGAGACTTCAGTGTAAACGCCCACTGTTGTGATTGGCTGTGAGACTTCAGTGTAAACGCCCACTGTTGTGATTGGCTGTGAGACTTCAGTGTAAACGCCCACTGCTGTGATTGGCTGCTGTGAGACTTCAGTGTAAACGCCCACTGCTGTGATTGGCTGCTGTGAGACTTCAGTGTAAATGCCCACTGCTGTGATTGGCTGCTGTGAGACTTCAGTGTAAATGCCCACTGCTGTGATTGGCTGCTGTGAGACTTCAGTGTAAACGCCCACTGCTGTGATTGGCTGCTGTGAGACTTCAGTGTAAACGCCCACTGTTGTGATTGGCTGTGAGACTTCAGTGTAAACGCCCACTGTTGTGATTGGCTGTGAGACTTCAGTGTAAACGCCCACTGCTGTGATTGGCTGCTGTGAGACTTCAGTGTAAACGCCCACTGCTGTGATTGGCTGACATGCTTGCATATGAAATATTTATCATTACATGTGGAACTCTCTCGAAAACTTTTACTATTACAGCTATTATACATTTTTACTATTACAGCTATCGAGATTAACAAATCGTGAGAAGTTTTTGAAGTTTTTAGATCTATTCCCATCACATAAAAGGTTGCAGTGATGAGCATTGAGCAGATGACAGTCTGTTGATCGTGTGAATGAAGATCTTATCATTGCATGCAGTTTCTACACTCACTAATGATTTCACCAATGCAAACATGAGGTAAGCACAGTAAGAGATTCGTTGTGCAGCGTAACAGCGCCATTGATTTCATAACGAGTTTTGGCAAGTGTCCTGATAAACTCGCGCTGTGTGATTGACAGCTTGGGCGATTGGAAAGGGATTGTTCTTTGATCGCTTTCTGTATGTATATTAATCACAGTTTAAGTAAGATTATTTTCATCGTACTAAGAGAAACGACGTGAAGTTGATCGTTTAGTCACTGGCTTGATTTACTGATGCATAAACAGTATTAAACGACTTTGAGAGAAAGATTATCTGTCTGAACTTGAACAATTACACATCAGAAATTCACATAACCCACTGGTTCTTCAGAGACTCGGATGAAGGAACTAAAAAAATACTTTTATGTTCATTTGTACATCCAAACACTGAGCAACTGCCATGCTTTGCTCGTTTGCAAGCCATGATGTCTCTCGAGGAAAAAACAATACCGCGCTCACACAGCTCATTCTCTCATGGGCGGGCCAAATTCTCTTTGCGGGCAAAGAAGAGAAAGGGGAGGTGATCTAGAAATCTTCCCGTTATGTCATCATAAGGGGAAGATTTCTAGATTCGCCCGCTGAGCTTTCATTTTCTCAAAAATACCCAGGGCTTGGTTTACACCCATCAAAACGTCTAGCCACTGGGGGACCATAGGCAGGCTAGGGGAACTCATATTGAAGGTTAAAAAACCTCATAAAGTGAAATTTTCATGCAATGGGACCTTTAATTCTCGATGAGAAGGAGAAATAAACCCTGTTAATCCTATATATTCACTGTTAGACTTTTCAAGGGTTTTTTACAGTAACTTACTGGCAACACTGTTGCCAGTAAGTTACTGTAATTAAGAGTTACAGTACCAAACCGTATTTCAGTTTTGTGTAAATACAGTGCATTACTGTAAAAACTAAGCTAATCAGTACAGTGCATTACTGTAAAAACGAAGCTAATCAGTACACTACTGTAATTATTTTTATTTGTACTAAATATAAATTAGATTTGATAATTTTAATATATGATTAATTTTATTTTTATCCTACATAAGTACTACTTTCATACAAACCAATTAGACAAAGTTATCACAAAATACCATTTTTTTATTTAAAACTTTTCGTATATATCACAAAATAAACATGCCAATGCTGGAAATGATGTGTGAAATTTTTACACATTAATGGGTGAGTTTAGAGACAACATTTTTTTTTGTGTTAATTTTAACTCATTCATTGTGTTAATGATTTTAACAAAGTAAATATGTCAGAGAGGTTAGCACAAAGATGTGTAAACGTGTTAAATTAACACATTATGTGCTGTCCTTCACTGCAAACATTTTTGAAAACATACATAAAACCATAAACAAAACATTAGCATTTGACTAAATGAATGTAGAGTCATTGGTTGTTTAGCTTATACAAGTATTATAATGAAATATCAACCATTACATTCATAAAACTGCAGAATATAAATAAATTTTTAAGCATTCAAAAAGGAAATGTCCAAAACAGGACAAAACACAGTTCTTTTCACAATACAAGACACATAACCCCACCTTAAAAATAATTTCACTTATTTCCAAAAATGTGTTGGATTCATGTATACTGGTGGCCAAAAGAAGTATTTAAGTGTCTTAATGTTTTTGAAGGAAGTCTCTTTGATGATCAAGAAACATTTCTTATTATTATCAATGTCTGACTGTCTACTCCATCTTTTCTACAGCATAGGAGTAAAAATCATCATCAAAATAATCTTTAAAAAGCCAACACAATGTTTTTGTCCACCTTTGTGAATAAATGAACTTCTCCAAAGATTGGTTCCTGTTCAGAACTTGATTGACAACATCAGAATGTTCCCTGGTCTGTATGCGTGCCCACAAACACAAATGTACTCAGTCCTTCAGAGGAGATCCCGGTTCCAAAACTATATGAGAGAGAGAGAGAGAGAGAGAGAGAGAGAGAGAGAGAGAGAGAGAGAGAGAGAGAGAATATTAGTGTCACATTATTTTTAACCTCATTTTTTGTTAATTATTTTCACAAAAACTTAAGAATATATATTTGTAAACAGCTTTTGTCAATAAATAGCATACAAAAGAACTAAATTAAATTATGCCAGATTAAATTTTAATACTTACAAATCCTAAATTCTGTCCAAAAATGCAGAGATCCATAGAAAAAACGACTGAAATCGATGATTTTAGCCCATTTTAGCTTGTCTGCAGTGAAGGAGTACCTGTTTGAGACAAATACACAGTAAGACACATGCAAGAAATCACTGTGTGATGATCGTTCTTCTTCCTCCAGTAGTTAACCCACCTGTGCGCTGATATTAGGACCTTCCTAGTCAGGTGGGACTGCAATGGTAGAGTCTTCTGGCTAATAAAATATCAAAATAATGCAAAAATATAAACTTAAGTTGTTTAGAATGCTAGATTTGGTATAAATGAATTAGTGAGAGTTTTACTGCAGTGCTTACCTGGATACATTTTTCTGGTGAGACTGAAAAAGACAATGGTCCATCTTGGTTCATTTGCTGTGTAATAAAGTTAGACATAATGCAAAGGTCACTTATTTGATAAAGTTTATAGAGATTTTATAAGATATTGTAAGCTACCTAGTCTGCACCAGTGGCTCAAAGCAATTTTCACATAGCGTATGCTAATCATTTCAGCAAACTTATCTCAAAATATATCACAAATGGGCTGCTTTACCTCTGGAATCTTGCTAGAAGTCACTGGCGCGAATTGGCGCTTTGTTGCAGTTGCTTTAAACACAAAAATGGAAGTAACGTTAGGCTAAATATTAAATTCCATTAAAAAAAACTATAATATGGTATAGTTTGAAAAATAATGCTAAAACTATAAAGGTTCTCATCAGTAACGTTAGGCCAACATTAGGCTATAAACAGAATTTCACATTAGTTTATTCACATTTATTGTTTATGTAAACGCGTTGCTCGTTGGCATATTTTAACTCGACAATTCAATCTAACAAAGTGTGTAAAATGAAACGTTAGCTCAGTTTACCATGGTAAAGTTCGTTACCGCCATGTTGACGACGAGTAACGTAAGGCTAACGTTAACATTATAACATAGGTTAAACTGGGCACAATCCTGTCAACACACACAGAAGGTTTTTTTTTTTTTTTTTTTTCTTGCTTGCTGATCTCTCTCTCGGTGAAGTGAATTCCGTCTCTTCCCCGGGCCAGACACGAACGTCGCGATCCAACAAAAGACAGACCCCATTACCTACACTGTATGCTCTGACGCGACACGACAAATCCCAGACAGATGCGCCGCGGCCGTTATATTTCTGACGTAGTCCGATACGAGTCCAAGCGCTCGCGCTATTTCTGACAAGGAAGGACAAACAGGTTTGTATTTAAAGGTCCGGTCGCTTCAATGTGTCCAATATAGACAGCCTCTGGCTATTAAAGCGTTGTAGACACGCGGTGTAAGGCAAAAATTAGGAAGTAAAAAGCACGGTGGAATGGTGCCAGCCAGAGAGGCAGTTACGTCAAATACAGTAGTATACAGCAAATTTAAAAAATACAGTAAGTCTCTGTATGTGGTGTTAGACGTCACAGAAAATTCCCATGATGCAATGGGAATCACAGTTATTTACTGTAAAGAGAAATAGCAGTATAATACTGGGGGATTTAAAGTAAATAACTGTAGAAATTGCAGAAAAGTCTAACAGTGTTCTATATATAACCACTTGAGAAATGTGTAAGCGTATCTAATTCTTTTCCTTTTATGTGGTTTGGCTTTTGTATTCATTAATGTTTTAGACTTTGCATACTATGGTCAACTAAAATAATATGTGTGGGCATGTTTGGTCTCTATAAACTCCAGTCTTCGTCCCCGATTTGTTAATTTACATTACATTTTGCTAACTTTGTGACGCATTGGTATTGTGGGCATCTTTAAGATTCTTGTGTTAAACATCCAATCAAATTACATATTCAAAGGCCTGCTTAATTAATTAGGATCCAAACAGAGATGAAGTTAAAAGCGTCCAAACACCTCCAAGTTTTCCATATTTAAATACAGTTACATGAGTAGTTACACGACAAAGTATGGTGACACAAAATAAAACGTGGTGCTTTTCTAAGCGGGTAAAAAGGATAACTATAATGTATGGCGGAATAGCACTTGAAGTTGGGAGGACTTCGACTCTGCTCAGTAAAAAGTCATGTTGGTTCTAATGACAGAAGTGAGAGGGAGAGGATTTTTCAGGAGTGATGATATTACTGCGCCAAGTAGAAGTGCTCCCAGTGCTATTCCGCCACACATTATAGTTATCCTTTTTACCCGCTTAGTTTTATTTTGTGTCACCATACTTGGTCGTGTAACTACTCGTGTAACTGTATTTAAATAGGAAAAATGTGGAGGTGTTCGGTTGCTTCTAACTTCATCTCTGTTTGGATCCTAATGAATGAACTAGGCTAAGCTAAGTGCTATCAAAGTGTCGCCGCGCGCCAGAGCGATTGAGTGCACGCACTGAGACGAGAGAGGTATGTATCAACTCGTCTTAGTTAAGGGAATAACATAATTTAATATGAAAAAACAGTGGAGTGTTCCTTTAAGTATCCTTACCCCTTTTCAAGAAGGGCGTGTTAGAACTAAACTGATGGTTTGCTCAAGGCTGTTGATCTGCTGAATTTCAAACAATGCTATAACTTCTTGCTTTCCTGTATTCTGCTTCAGCTCTCTTTCCCTTGGTAAACTGTATGCATGTATGTGTGTGTATGTTAGAGTAGTTTAAGTGTTTAGACTAGTTAATAAAGTCTTGTTCATGTCACACGTAAAGTTGTCCATCTCAAGCTCATATCTGGAGTCACTAATTATATCGATTTTGGCTACTGCTCTTAGTTATGGAAGCTTTTTTCCGTCAAAGAATAAAACATTTTAAAAGATAATTGCGACTTTTCATCTCACAATTCTGACTTTATTTCTCAGAATTCTGACTTTATATCTCTCAATTCTGACTTTATATCTCTCAATTCTGACTTTATATCTCACAATTCTGACTTTATATCTCACAATTCTGACTTTTTATCTCACAATTCTGACTTTATATCTCTCAATTCTGACTTCATATCACACAATTCTGACTTTTTGTCTCACAATTCTGACTTTTTATCTCACAATTCTGACTTTATTTCTCACAATTCTGACTTTTTATCTCACAATTCTGACTTTATATCTCACAATTCTGACTTTTTGTCTCACAATTCTGACTTTTTATCTCACAATTCTGACTTTTTGTCTCACAATTCTGACTTTTTATCTCACAATTCTGACTTTTTATCTCACAATTCTGACTTTATATCTCACAATTCTGACTTTTTGTCTCACAATTCTGACTTTATATCTCTCAATTCTGACTTTTTGTCTCACAATTCTGACTTTTTATCTCACAATTCTGACTTTTTGTCTCACAATTCTGACTTTATATCTCACAATTCTGACTTTATATCTCTCAATTCTGACTTTTTGTCTCACAATTCTGACTTTTTATCTCACAATTCTGACTTTATTTCTCACAATTCTGACTTTTTATCTCACAATTCTGACTTTATATCTCACAATTCTGACTTTTTCTCACAATTCTGACTTTATATCTCTCAATTCTGACTTTTTGTCTCACAATTCTGACTTTTTATCTCACAATTCTGACTTTTTGTCTCACAATTCTGACTTTATATCTCACAATTCTGACTTTATATCTCTCAATTCTGACTTTTTGTCTCACAATTCTGACTTTTTATCACACAATTCTGACTTTATATCTCTCAATTCTGACTTTATATCTCTCAATTCTGACTTTATATCTCACAATTCTGACTTTATATCTCTCAATTCTGACTTTATATCTCACAATTCTGACTTTATATCTCTCAATTCTGACTTTATATCTCACAATTCTGACTTTATATCTCACAATTCTGACTTTTTATCTCACAATTCTGACTTTATATCTCACAATTCTGACTTTTTGTCTCACAATTCTGACTTTTTATCTCACAATTCTGACTTTTTGTCTCACAATTCTGACTTTATATCTCACAATTCTGACTTTTTGTCTCACAATTCTGACTTTATATCTCTCAATTCTGACTTTTTGTCTCACAATTCTGACTTTTTATCTCACAATTCTGACTTTTTGTCTCACAATTCTGACTTTATATCTCTCAATTCTGACTTCATATCACACAATTCTGACTTTTTGTCTCACAATTCTGACTTTTTATCTCACAATTCTGACTTTATTTCTCACAATTCTGACTTTTTATCTCACAATTCTGACTTTATATCTCACAATTCTGACTTTTTGTCTCACAATTCTGACTTTATATCTCTCAATTCTGACTTTTTGTCTCACAATTCTGACTTTTTATCTCACAATTCTGACTTTTTGTCTCACAATTCTGACTTTATATCTCACAATTCTGACTTTATATCTCTCAATTCTGACTTTTTGTCTCACAATTCTGACTTTTTATCACACAATTCTGACTTTATATCTCTCAATTCTGACTTTATATCTCTCAATTCTGACTTTATATCTCACAATTCTGACTTTATATCTCTCAATTCTGACTTTATATCTCACAATTCTGACTTTATATCTCTCAATTCTGACTTTATATCTCACAATTCTGACTTTATATCTCACAATTCTGACTTTTTATCTCACAATTCTGACTTTATATCTCACAATTCTGACTTTTTGTCTCACAATTCTGACTTTTTATCTCACAATTCTGACTTTTTATCTCACAATTCTGACTTTATATCTCACAATTCTGACTTTTTGTCTCACAATTCTGACTTCATATCACACAATTCTGACTTTTTGTCTCACAATTCTGACTTTTTATCTCACAATTCTGACTTTTTGTCTCACAATTCTGACTTTATATCTCACAATTCTGACTTTATATCTCTCAATTCTGACTTTATATCTCTCAATTCTGACTTTATATCTCACAATTCTGACTTTATATCTCTCAATTCTGACTTTATATCTCACAATTCTGACTTTATATCTCTCAATTCTGACTTTATATCTCACAATTCTGACTTTATATCTCACAATTCTGACTTTTTATCTCACAATTCTGACTTTATATCTCACAATTCTGACTTTTTGTCTCACAATTCTGACATTATATCTCGCAATTCTGACTTTATATCGTAATTCTGACTATATATCACACAATTATGACTATATCTCACAATTCTGGCTTTTTATCACACAATTCTGACATTATATCTTGCAATTCTGACTTTATATCTCGCAATTCTGACTTTATATCACACAATTATGACTTTATATCTCACAATTCTGACTTTTTATCACACAATTCTGACTTTATATCTCACAATTCTGACTTTTTATCTCACAATTCTGACTTTATATCTCACAATTCTGACTTTATATCTCACAATTCTGACTTTATATCTCACAATTCTGACTTTATATCTCACAATTCTGACTTTGTCTCACAATTCTGACTTTTTATCTCACAACTCTGACTTTATATCTCACAATTCTGACTTTATATCTCTCAATTCTGACTTTATATCTCACAATTCTGACTTTATATCTCACAATTCTGACTTTATATCTCACAATTCTGACTTTATATCTCACAATTCTGACTTTTTGTCTCACAATTCTGACATTATATCTCACAATTCTGACTTTATATCTCGCAATTCTGACTTTATATCGTAATTCTGACTATATATCACACAATTATGACTATATCTCACAATTCTGGCTTTTTATCACACAATTCTGACATTATATCTTGCAATTCTGACTTTATATCTCACAATTCTGACTTTTTATCACACAATTCTGACTTTATATCTCACAATTCTGACTTTTTATCTCACAATTCTGACTTTATATCTCACAATTCTGACTTTTTGTCTCACAATTCTGACTTTTTATCTCACAACTCTGACTTTATATCTCACAATTCTGACTTTATATCTCTCAATTCTGACTTTATATCTCACAATTCTGACTTTATATCTCACAATTCTGACTTTATATCTCACAATTCTGACTTTTTATCACACAATTCTGACTTTATATCTCACAATTCTGACTTTTTATCTCACAATTCTGACTTTATATCTCACAATTCTGACTTTCTGTCTCACAATTCTGACTTTTTATCTCACAACTCTGACTTTATATCTCACAATTCTGACTTTATATCTCACAATTCTGACTTTATATCTCACAATTCTGACTTTATATCTCTCAATTCTGACTTTATATCTCACAATTCTGACTTTATATCTCTCAATTCTGACTTTATATCTCACAATTCTGACTTTATATCTCACAATTCTGACTTTATATCTCACAATTCTGACTTTATATCTCACAATTCTGACTTTTTGTCTCACAATTCTGACATTATATCTCACAATTCTGACTTTCTGTCTCACAATTCTGACTTTATATCTCACAATTCTGACTTTATATCTCACAATTCTGACTTTATATCTCACAATTCTGACTTTATATCTCACAATTCTGACTTTATATCTCTCAATTCTGACTTTATATCTCACAATTCTGACTTTATATCTCTCAATTCTGACTTTATATCTCACAATTCTGACTTTATATCTCACAATTCTGACTTTATATCTCACAATTCTGACTTTATATCTCACAATTCTGACTTTTTGTCTCACAATTCTGACATTATATCTCACAATTCTGAATTTATATCTCGCAATTCTGACTTTATATCGTAATTCTGACTATATATCACACAATTATGACTATATCTCACAATTCTGGCTTTTTATCACACAATTCTGACATTATATCTTGCAATTATGACTTTATATCTCACAATTCTGACTTTTTATCACACAATTCTGACTTTATATCTCACAATTCTGACTTTTTATCTCACAATTCTGACTTTATATCTCACAATTCTGACTTTTTGTCTCACAATTCTGACTTTTTATCTCACAACTCTGACTTTATATCTCACAATTCTGACTTTATATCTCTCAATTCTGACTTTATATCTCACAATTCTGACTTTATATCTCACAATTCTGACTTTTTGTCTCACAATTCTGACATTATATCTTGCAATTCTGACTTTATATCTCGCAATTCTGACTTTATATCGTAATTCTGACTATATATCACACAATTATGACTATATCTCACAATTCTGGCTTTTTATCACACAATTTTGACATTATATCTTGCAATTCTGACTTTATATCTCACAATTCTGACTTTATATCTCTCAATTCTGACTTTATATCTCACAATTCTGACTTTATATCTCACAATTCTGACTTTTTTTCTCACAATTCTGACTTTATATCTCACAATTCTGACTTTTTGTCTCACAATTCTGACATTATATCTTGCAATTCTGACTTTATATCTCGCAATTCTGACTTTATATCGTAATTCTGACTATATATCACACAATTATGACTATATCTCACAATTCTGGCTTTTTATCACACAATTCTGACATTATATCTTGCAATTCTGACTTTATATCTCGCAATTCTGACTTTATATCACACAATTATGACTTTATATCTCACAATTCCGACTTTTTATCACACAATTCTGACTTTATATCTCACAATTCTGACTTTTTATCGTAATTCTGACTATATATCACACAATTATGACTATATCTCACAATTCTGGCTTTTTATCACACAATTCTGACTTTATATCTCACAATTCTGACTTTATATCTCACAATTCTGACTTTATATCTCACAATTCTGACTATATATCACACAATTCTGACTTTATATCTCACAATTCTGACTTTTTATCACACAATTCTGACTTTATATCTCACAATTCTGACTTTATATCTCACAATTCTGACTTTTTATCTCACAATTCTGACTTTTTATCTCACAATTCTGACTTTATATCTCACAATTCTGACTTTTTATCATGCAATTCTGACTTTATATCTCGCAATTCTGACTATATAACACATAATTGCGTTTATATCTCGCAATTCTGACATCTTTTCTCAGAATTGTGAGATATAAACACAATTGTGAGATATAATGTCCAATTTTAAGGGGAAAAAAAGACGGACTTTTTTTTTTTTTACCTCAGAATAGTTTATATCTCACAATTCTGACTTTATAACACGCAATTCTGACTTTATAACACGCAATTGTGACTATTTCATGCAATTCTGACTTTATATCTCGCAATTCTTACTTTATAACACGCAATTGCGACTTTATTTCACGCAATTCTGACTTTATAACTCGCAATTCTGACTTTATTTCTCAGAATTGCGAGTTATAAAGTTAGAATTGCGTGAAATAAATTCGCAATTGTGAGATAAAAAGTCGCAATTATCTTTTAAAATGTTTTATTCTGTGGTGGAAACAAGCTTCCATAGAAACAAGCTTCAATAGCCATGAGATGAGTTTTGTTATAAAAGTATAGCATCTAAATCGAGCATTCGCTGTTTCCTCAGATGCTGTACAGGAGCCGATCGTGACCTGTAATCTGAACAATATTTCACGAGCACTGTTCTGCTCAGTGTCATCTCAGTCTCATGTTTCTTATGAATGGACTGGACCAGGTTCAGCTCTACAGTTGGGGCAAGAGCTTCACATCAGCAGAGAGGAGAATCCTGAGTCAAACTACACGTGCACTGTGAAGAATGAAGTGAGCCAGAAGAGCAGCAACTTCACTCTGAAACACTGCCACACAGGTTTACTTCAGGCTCATTACAGTAATGCTCAAGTACAGTTCATGATGAAGATAATGAGTATTTTTATGTTCTTCTTATAATTAGATGAACCACAATCATATCAGAATATCATTCTACCAGTTGCCGTCAGCTTTGCTATTCTGGTGATCATAGCTGTGGCTGTTGGCATTTATTTAATTAGACGAAGAAAAAACAATGGTAAGATATCTAAGATGGTAAGATATGAATGTGAAATGGTTTTCAGTTTCCCATTTGTGCAACAATAATAACATAAATTACAGGAAAATCAAGTAGATCTGGAGGTGAAAGTGAGTCTTTATTATTTGCTATTTGCTTTTTATTTTAATTGATGCTCTACAAATGTAATGCATTATGTATTATCTTCTGTCTATTGTTTTGGGCAAGATCATTGTTTGGAAGAGAGTAGGGATCATCAAGGGAGCCAAGCGTCAAGTGAGTCTAAAATGATGTTAGTTGTCTGTTACAGGTCCCGGGTAGTCGGGAGGACTGAAAGCAGTTTAAAAACTTAACAGTAAATGAGAGAGAGACAATAGTTAGTGGTTGCTTAAAGGTCCTCTTTGTTTTCTGAGGATGCACCACAATCGTCACAGCAACTCCACTCTCTCAACTGCCAACCAGAATTCGGAAGATGCAGCTGAGCTGCCCAATGTAAACTCACTACAATAATAAAACTTATATATACAAGTAAACTGAAATAGACGTGTAGGTAATAAAAGAAAGAAAGAAAGAAATATATACAAACAATCCAATATCCTTGTGACCCAACTAAATTCAGGGTGGTCACAGCTTTTGAGTTTTGAGCTATAGTGCCGATAGCTGTGCATGTCTGTTGCAGCTCATTTATGGGCAGTTTTGTTTGTTATCTCTGATGGATTTCATCTGCTCTGATGTTCAGCTATAAGGCATCTTCTGAAAGAGCACAGAATCTCCTGATCAAAACACATGTGAAGAAGCAGAAACAAGCAATATCATATGTAATCAGATGCATATGTAAAATAACACGAGCTGCATAATGTTAAACTGCATATAAATCAAAACTGCCTAATGTTACTGAATGAAATGTAACCCAGGACTCGATCTGCTTCATCTGTGTTTTGATCATCGTTCTGAATCCTATCTGGATGTAGTCTTTGACCAAAATATGATTTTCTGCTCAAAATGTTGCTTTTTTATGAAACTTACAAGAGTTGATTAAAATCAAAATGCATGAAGCTAGAATAAAACTGTTTATGTTTTTTTTTTTTTTTAAAGGCAGGGGTTTCTTTCTTTTGATTATATGTTCAGATATTCATACAACAAAATATTCTGGGGCCATGAAAATTTTGGGAAGATAATAAAAAAAATGCTGGTAGTGGCTGCCAACTTTATAAAAAAAAAGTACGGACGGGGAAAGAGTTAAATGGCAGTGTATGGTGACCTTGAAGATTTGACCGTGTCAAATTAAATAATCCTATATTACATGTGCTGTATATTCCAACTGTTCTTTGGTCATACGATAAGGTACGCACCATTTTAGGAAATCAAGAATAATAAAAAACATGCCGCAAAACTTGTAAATCTTCTATAAAGTATGTGTGTATCTCTGTTGTGCTCCAGTTAGTTGGCAGTCAGTTCTCACGAGAGTTAGGGCAAATAATGTATAGTCTTCCTAACCCACTACATTAATATTGTTTTTAATTTTTTTTTAATTTTTTTATTAATACTTAAAATGAATGAATTGAATTGGTTAATTATAACAGTAATATTATAACAGTAATATTGTAACATTTACAGACAGTGGGGTTGGACAGGAAGAAGAAGAAGAAGAAGAGCAAGAAATGACTGATACGAATAAAGATGAAACGGCTTATTCAGCACTTCTGGGTGAGCAGAAGAAGAGCAGTGAACCAGATGAGCATGTTTAGAGAGTTTGACTGGACGTCAGTCTGACTGTATTCCTTTAAAGACGACTTGCTTTGTAACTGTTTAGATAAATACATGATCACAACAGCACCTTCCTGTTTCTACAATATATAGCACTTTTTAAAAAAACTGGAGAAAAAAAATTAAATATGAAGTCTTCACTGTACTTGAATAGGTGTTTTTTCATAAGTTAAAAGATTAGTTTTGTTTCATAGAAATTAAAACACAAATGATTATAGCTTAGTATTTTTTTTAGCAAATTTGGAACAAATTAAAATGTTACCCTTTTCTGGCTTGTCAAATTGTCATTAAACTGCTTTATCATTTTATTGGTCAGGGAATAACTTCTGGAAACATTGTATTTTAGAAAAAGACGGTGACAGTGAAGAGGAGGAGAAAGCTGGTGAAGATCAAAACCTCACTGGACCAAAACAAGACAGACGTGAAGAGCCGAACAGCAGGGACACAGAAATAACTTAAACACCTTAGGATCCAAATATCTTTTACAATGTGGTGCTTTATATGTAATTAAGAAATAAAACACTTTTTTTAGCTTTAAGAGGCCGGTGTCTTCATTTAAAAAGCTAAAAATTAAAAACACACCCTCTAACGGGGCCGTTTACATGACACCATTTTCTACCAAAAACTGAAAAATAATGTGCTTTGGTCACTTATTTACACAACAGCATTCTGGGGGCTTGAACACGCAAACTTTTGAAACCAGGCCTGTTCTTCGTACGTGGATTACTCCGTTATCAGGATTTCACTGCTGACGATTTGACATGATCCAGGGGCCTGTACCATGATGGTAGTTGAACAAACTCAGGGTTACAGGATTAGTTTTGACTTGATAAAACCAAACCAATCCAACCAGGCTTTGTTGGTACCATGATGCTGATCATCAGCTTTCTCTGTCAACTCAGGCTTTGATCCTGAGTTCAGGTGTGACATCAGTAGCGAACAGCCAATCACATGCTGAGAAAGAGTGAAACTGAGATTCACTTCTCTCTTCTGCAGAATATTACGAGATTGAAAAATATTAAGAATTTAAACAAATTTACACAGCAAGAAGAAAAAAGCTGTCTATGAAAGAGGACATCTAAAAGAAAAAGTCTTGCTATATCAGTGCAAGTAAACGTGAAGTTAATTTATACAGTTGATAAAGGTATAGAGAGAATTGAACATTTAAAGGAACACTCCACCGTTTTTTTGAAATAGGGCTTATTCACCGTCTTTCCTACATTTAGATTAGGTGGGCAAACGCATTTTTGTCTCAGTGCATGCATTGTTTTAGTTTGGCAGCGCCGACGATAGCTTAGCTTAGCTTAATGAATGGAATCTTTTGTTGCCAGCTAGCATGTCCTGAGTAAAAGTGATAAAAAAAAACGAGTAAAACAAAACTAATTACTTCTTGTGGCCTGTGTATTCACAACGAGTACAAATAGCAATGCAGATTAACACTAGGTGATATCCTAGGCAGATATTGACTTGGGACTATATTAGGGGGAAGCACAGGCGAAGCACTGCTACTTGGGCGCAGAGATATCACTCAACGCCTGAAATCCCCCAACTTCCGTCAACATACCGGCGTGAATAGTAGCTGGCTATTTTTCCTACAGTAGACATAGTGAATGGCGATGAACATAGCTGATTTTGTGAGAGATGAAGAGGGTGACTTCTCATACAGTCAAGATCCAGAACCATACCTGAGTTTTCAGAAGATGAGCTGCGTGCTTTGGAAACAGAACGACAGGAGGAGGAGGTTGCGATCGCTCAACAGCCTGAGGACGTGAGGATGAGAGCCAACACGAACTGGTGGTGTGAGTGTGGGGTGGATTATGCCAACCTATGCTGACTGAAATAGAGTGTTTGTGCTGTGGCGAGTGGGACAAGGTACTGCCATCGATGACCAGGCTCAACTTGGGGGGATTTCAGGCGTTGAGTGATATCTCTGCGGCCAAGTAGCAGTGCTTCGCCTGTGCTTCACCCCTAATATAGTCCCAAGTCAATATCTACCTAGGAAATCGCCTAGTGTTAATCTGCATTGCTATTTGTACTCGTTGTGAATACGCAGGCCACAAGAAGTAATTAGTTTTTTTTTGTTTTTTTTATGTTTTGATCACTTTTACTCACGACATGCTAGCTGGCAACAAAGGATTCCATTCATTATGCTAAGCTAAGCTAGCGGCGGCGCTGTCAAACTAAACGATGTTTTATTAAAAAAGTTCGGGAGGAGCACGTTCAGATAATTAACACAAGTGGAGAGCACTCAGCAATCAATGGTAAGAGGTGTATATACACTCAGCAGTCTCACCTCAATTCGTTGACAGTTTAGCAGCATCCCTTCACCACCCCTTCTAGTCCTAAGCACTTACAGACGGGGGGAGTACTCTTGGTTCGGGCCGAACTCCGAGATCGGAGCCCTCCCCCCAGACAGCACGCCAAATACGCATTAAACTTTACCCCCTCAAATTATATGTAAGTGTGAACTCGTGAAAACAATGCATGCACTGATGCTTTTGGCCACCAAATCTAAATGTAGGAAAGACGGTGAATAAGCCCTATTTCAAAAAACGGTGGAGTGTTCCTATAGGCTCACATGTACTCCTTTTATATCTTTATTGATTCTAAAGCGTATTTATATTACCTTTTATATTTTATTAATTTAAACTCGAACTCTCCAGTTTAAATTAAGAGTTGAAATGGAGAGTTCCTGCCTCAAGTGGAGGAGTTTAAGTATCTTGGGGTTTTGTTCATGAGTGAGGGAAGGATGGAACGGGAGATTGACAGATGGATCGGTGCAGCTTCTGCAGTAATGCGGTCGATGTACCGGTCTGTCGTGGTGAAGAAGGAGCTGAGCCACAAGGCGAAGCTCTCGATTTACCAGTCAATCTACGTTCCTACTCTCACCTATGGTCATGAGCTGTGGGTCATGACCGAAAGGACAAGATCCCGGATACAGGCGGCTGAAATGAGCTTTCTCCGCAGGGTGGCTGGGCGATCCCTTAGAGATAGGGTGAGAAGCTCGGCCACTCGGGAGGAGCTCAGAGTAGAGCCGCTGCTCCTCCACATCGAGAGGGGTCAGCTGAGGAGGCTCGGGCATCTTTTCCGGATGCCTCCTGGACGCCTTCCCGGGAAGGTGTTCCGGGCGCGTCCCACCGGGAGGAGACCCCAGGGAAGACTTAGGACTCGAGGATATGCTGGAGAGACTATGTCTCCCGGCTGGCCTGGGAACGCCTCGGTGTCCCCCCGGAAGAGCTGGAGGAAGTGTCTAGGGAGAGGGAATGGGCATCTCTGCTTAGACTGCTGCCCCCGCGACCCGGCCCCGGATAAGCGGAAGAAGATGGTATGGTATGGTATGGTAATTTAAACTGTGTGTATTAATAATTGATAAACTAAAATTGTACATGTGTGATCGATTAAGGGTATAATAATTCCATAAATAATATCTATATCATACAAAATTATTATTCTAAATAAGTATTACTAAAAGCCAGACGATTTTGTCTTTAAAAATCATTTGCTGTTGTGACCTTTAATTTGGAGTAGAAACAGGTGGAGTGACTATCGCATCAGACATGTGACACTTTGCTCACAGCTGACTAGTCCAGGTTCGGTTTGCAACCTCTTACCTGGAACATCACCTGACCCAGACCAGGTTAGCCGTGGAGTGTAATCAATTCAATTCAACTTTATTTCGCCATGTATACAGATACTAGGAATTTGATTTGGTCTTCTCCATGCAGGCAACACACAGCAAAAGCAGAAAAACAAAGAAAACAAGTACAAAAACAATACGAGGACAAATAGAGAAATTATGAGCAATAAGTTAATATGAATGTAGAAAGTGATGTGTTAAATAAAAAATAAGGTGCAATGAATTCCAAGATTTAAGAGTCATTTAGGAGGGCTATTGCTTGGGGGAAAAAACTGTGGCGGTGGCGTGATGTTTTGGGCAAAAAGGCCCTGTACCGCTTTCCAGAGGGAGAAGATTAAACAGACTATTGGCAGGATCAGAGGGGTCGGCTGCAATCTTCACAGCTCTGTTAATGGACCTGGAGCTGTACAGGTCCATGATGCGGGGCAGCCGATGAGCCGCTCTGCTGCCCGGACGACTCTTTGTAGCCTGGCCTAAGTTACTATGGCGATGAACACGGATAAATCCAAACCACTTTCATGGTGCCTAAAACCCAGGGTTAGTGTAAACTAAACTGAAACATCCCTGGCTAACCTCCTAAACCGGCTTCATGGTACAGGCCCCAGGATTGTTTGGTTCTTCAAATCTCATCCCAGAGTTGCTGTGATAACAGATCCATAAACTCAAACCTGCTCGGGATCAGCTTAAATTTAAGCAGAGGTGATATTTAAAGTGTCACAGCAACTACTAAAAAGTAGAGAACATACATTAGGGAACCAGAGACGATAATAAATGTTAAATAATTTAAAACAAATGTGTAGTCCATCATAAGACAGCCATTTTTACTCGGAGAGATTTATCAGTTTACCTAATAATTTTATTGGAGTCTCTGATGTAGTTAGTCTGAGACATGCATTCATTTGAACAGCTGTTATTGGAGTGGCTTGATGCAGTTAACCATTAAAAAACTTTATGCGGAAATTGGGAATCATGTAACAGTACATTTCACTTAATTCCAAATAATGGCATTTTATCACTTGAATCTCTAGAGCGAAGAAAAGTTTGTCAGATGTGACGCTTCATTACGTTGCTGTCTTGCCATCAGCCAATCACTGCATTACCCAATCCATGATCAGCATCAATATATCTTCTAATCTCAGACAATTTACCCTGAGATTTAATCAAATCTGGCTAATTTGAAATGTTTGTTAAAAAAAAAATAAATATAAAATAAAGACTGTCACTGGCCTGGCAGCAGAATACAAGTTGACAGATCCGTGTGAATGGGGATCGTTTGATGTTAGCTGTACGCAAGTGAAAAACTTCATTTTTAGTACATCATTGTCATGTAAACAAACCCCGAGCTGTTCAAACTGAACTGCAAGTCACTGAATTTAACTCATTTACTATGAACTAGATAAACCCGACCAGTCCAGTCACATGACCTGGTGCCATTTTGTCTTCCTAAAGGAGTTGGAAACTTTAAAGAACTACTGAAGCAGGACTTGGACTATATTCTTTATTTTTCTAGAATCAAGTCAAAATGAAGATAAAAAAAAAGTCACACTGCAAGTACACATCCAGAACAAATCCAATAACATCTTAAAAATATCTTATAAAACTGAGCAGTACAGAACAAATCAAGACTTTAAAAACAGTTCTGCAAGTTAAGCCCTTGAATGATCTGGACCCTTCAGCTTCAAAATACAAGACAATATTTCTGGCAGTAGATTATTCCAGGACGAAGCGATCTGGCTTCAGTCTCCGTCCGTTTCCTCCTCAGACTCAGACTCTGAAACACAGGAGAGACTCACATCAAATATGAGCACCAAAGGAATCCAGAGGGAGATTTGTCCTTGAAACCCTCATGTTTAACTGGGACGGCTGCTCACCCTCTTCTGCGCTCTTCAGCCACTCCACGAACTTCTTCATCTGCTCCAGGAAGAAGCCTTTTCCTTTGGCCAGATGGGCTTCGGTGTACCACTTCAGAATGGCCTCTTCACTCACAACATTCACTGCAGGAGAATCAGAGGGTTAGGAGCGGTCTAATGAAGCTCTTCAGGAGCACTAGAGTCAGCATTAGAGGAGCGCTACCTTTATAGAGCAGCAGAACGATCTTCTGGAAGGCGTTCATGAAGTGGATGTTGTCGTAGCAGTACTCCTGAACCCTCAGCAGAAGCGTGAGCTCAGACAGGCCCTGAGTGGTGAAGGCCTTCAGGAGAGGGCTGTGTTGCTGAGGGGAGAGTCAAGAGGATGCTCAATATTAACAGGTTCATTGGTATTGACCCAGCATAGAGAATCATGTAACATTTGTTCTCAAATTATCAATTCTGCAAATTAGAGGCAGCATTTGTGTCCTGGAAAAACTGAGCTTTTTGAAGATGCTCCCGAACTTGAAACACTGTTTGCTTTGACATACGTTTTGTACCGATAAATCAAGACAGAATTTACTGTCTTGCGTAGAATTTCACAGAATGTCAAATTTGAGGAATAGATAAAAGCAGGTCCGTACACTTGAATAAAATTGTGATAGATCAGTCTGTGAATTTGAAACCATAAAGAGACTATTCAAATATGAATCTGTGTGAATTAATGGCTTCATGTGCCAAACTCACATGATGCTCATATAAAGGCTGAAAACACTGAGTGTCAGACGTGTGGTACATGAAACTATTCATTCACACAGATTCATATTTGAAGTCTTTTTATGGTTTAATATTCACTTTGAGCATGTTACGGTTTCATTTGAGAGTCATATCAAACACAGAAACTCAAAAGGTCTTCAAGAAATTGTGACAAATATATTACTGATGTACAGCAGAGTTTAGCTAGATCTCAATGCAATAACGTTATTACATTTCTTCCATGTTTTAATTTCTAACAGTAAAGCTCATTTGTGCAGCACTTTGACAAAAGTGGTTTGATATCATTTGATTAAAAGAAATTCAATTGTTTTATGCATTAACCAAAATTAAAACATTTCTGAAAAAAAGAAGTTACGAATTCAATTTGACATTATTCATTTAATTAAACCATTACAATGGAATTCAGAAGACTAAAAAAAAAAGAACTTGGTAAAACCGAAATTTGAGGGGGGAAAGTCCATATGGCCGTAAGAATGTAATTTATTAAACTAATAAAATGTACAAGTTTCATGATTAGACAAGCTTTTTGATTGCTTACAATTTAACCATAAAAAAAAACCTTTGGAATATAAAACTGATTTCACATGGCCCTACAAAAGAATAATATATCTGACATCTTTGTATCATCTCAGAAATATTTTATTGTGTTTTATTAAATATTTAACGTGGACTAGAAGCATTTGGAAAAACTTGAGTGTGGAGAGACGGACGTTCTCAAGTGCATCCCGAATAATGTAGATGTAGCTCGATAACCCTCTCCTAACCTTCAAGTGTTTGATGGACTGCTCAGCGACCAGCTCCTCTTTCTTATTCCACTCCATCAAGCTCATGATGCTGGTCCACATGATCCCGATCATCTTCTGCTCAGAGATGCTGCTCCGCTTCATCTCCTCCTTGCAACTGGAGATAATCTGGAGGAAACAGATCAGAGGTCATGATTTTCTCTCAACACAGATTCTGAGGCAGAACGCCAGCGGCTCGAGCAGAAGCGTCTTCACGGACCTCAGTAAAGGAGACGCCCAGAGCCATCTGCTCCTGCAGCTCTTTCTGGAGCTCTTTGCGAGCTCCTATCGACTGCCGGTTACGGGAAAAGTCAGAGAGCTCCTTCAGCCCAGCGTCAGAGAAGTACTTGGAGAAATACTCATAGCTGCGCTTGTTCACCGGGAACAGCTCCTGCAACACAACACATTAACAGGTCGAGATGATTGCCATAACAAAACGGGTTCACTTACATTCACACACTCACTCTGATATGCTGCACCTTCAAAGTTCAAACAGACTTTTTGCACAGTTACACTAATGTACAGTTACATTTTAAAATAGAAGTCTATTTTTAATATGTTAATTCCTTGCTATTTTTATGCACCAGGAAAAATTCCTAGTACATGTTTTAAGTCTTGTCTGAAGTCGCATGTTTTTAGTATGGCTCTTAGAACTGATCGAGTACACAGGTTTTAATTTTGTGTTTGACTACGTAATTGCCATGTTGTATTATCTATGCAGGTAAAGCACTGTCAACGGCAGATTTAAATGTGCTATAGAAATATGTTTTGTACTCTTGTTATTGTACTTGCTGTTTCTGATGCACTCAGACTCACCATCAGCCGGTCGTCCATGCCGACCTTCCGCAGAGCGCAGGCCACAGAGTTAATGTCCTTCTCCGTGATCCACGCTTTGAACAGCTTCACAGCGAAGGCCGGAGACACTCCTATTTAAAGCAACACCACGTTTAGCATAAAAACTAGCAAATCAGAGAAAACCTGAGTGTGTGTCAGACGTACCTTCTTTTACCAAGTTGTCATTGAAGAGGCTGCCCAGGATTGAGGCGGATATGCTCCCGTTAGCCAGTAAGATGCCAGTAAGCATGGCGAGCTTGTTGCGCTCGGACTCACTGAACCCTTTTAGGAACAGGAGCAACTGGGGAAGGAAAAGGCACAAACTTTAGTCTTTGGTCTTTAAAAGTCCAAATGTTATAGGCTGATATTGGATTCAAGTTACCTTTTTGATCTCCTCTTCGAAACCCTTTTCCAGGTACTTGTAACGCCGGATTAACTTGTTAAAAACCTAAAAAAAAAAAAAAAATACAAATAAACAGGAAGTCAATTTGAGAACATCAAGTATTGGTATTAAGATGCTTTTTGGTCGATCGGATCATAAGTAGACGAGGGACCGAGGTTTACCAAGTTTATACGTTTAAATCCCGTCTGGCTAAAGTTCTTCCAATAATGTTCACGCATTAGAAATCAGGAATGGTGAGGGTCAAATGAAGACCCAAGTTTGGTTTGAGGAAAAAAAAAAGACCATGCACTAAGTTTAAATCCCGTCTGGGTCAGATTTAGATTTCTTCCCATAATGTTCACGCATTAGGTCAGTAGGTGGAGAGTAGACCGTGTTTTGTAGCTGTTCGAAGACATTCGATCACATGCGTTTACACTATGAAAGCAATCCGGTCGAATGCGTTTCCACTGCCTCTGGAAGTGGTGAAAGTGGACGAGCTTGAGACGTTTTAGACCCTGTTTACAGCTGCATTTAGTGTCGTCCCACTTGTGATCCAATCAACTAAAACATCTTAATACCAGCTGTAAACAGGCCTAAGACACATTATACATCTTGACCCACAATCCTAACAGAGACTTCACATACCTGAGCGTACGCTCTCATGGTCTTCACATCTTCTTGTGCGGTGAAGAGACAGAAGTTAGTCCGAGTCATGTCGTCAGATATGGCACCTCCCGGAGCTGACGGCAGATGGAAACACTCTAGTTAAAGACTATAATTCACTGCTGAAACTAAGCGGCTCACAAGAGTCAAACGGCCTCTTACCCAGCATTCCACCAGCCACCAGGATGTCAAACAGGGTTTCTGCATAGCGCCGATAGTCAAGCTTGGCACCAGAGGAATCTAGGAACTTGGCAACAGCCTCCAAATCAGGGCCAGTTTGATTTAGTCCTTGTACAATGTGTTCCTGAAACTGGGTAGGGTCAAATCTCTCCTTTTCATCTGTTCAAACGGAAGAGAAAGCAGAAGAGAGTGAGTAGTGGCGTCCAATGACATGCCTAGATCTCAGTAACCGTGAGGTTCAGAGTAAAGTCCAACGACACTAAAGCGGCACGATTAATCATTTATAGCCTACATAAAAAAAAAAATTCTAAATGACAATGAGTCACTAGTGTTTATTAACTTTGACAAATCACAACAGAACACTTAAATCTATAGAAGCTCGTTTGTACCACCAAAAAAAAAAGAAAGTTTCTCACAATTTTGACTTAAAAAAAACACGCAATTGCGACTTTTACAATTCTGACTCTCGCAATTGCGAGATGCAATTACGTTTTGTATTTTTTATTCAGTGGCGGAAACAAGCTTGAAGCTTTCAAACAAATCTGTGTTGATCTAGAGAAAGCAGTGAGACCATCTAGCTATGAAACCGTCTTTTCGACAGTCGTTATTTCCGCGTTACAAATATTCATATCACAGAAGTACAGCATAGAAAGTTTATAGTTTGGAAAAACTAAATAAATCACCTTTTGAACTTTATATCATCGTTACTGAAGCATCAATAACACTAGACCAGTAGGTGGCGACAAGTGACTTTAATTAGGCATCAACATTTAAGGTATTGTGGAGGATTTTCTTTTCCCAGGTGGATCAACAAGACGATTGGTCCTCCTAATTGTCAATCATTCTGATGATATGTTTACGGTAAGGCTGTCGTACGTGCTCGTCCCTAGGTAGTTTTCGCGTTCTGCACATGCGCACTTTCAGGTGTATATGTGTGGTGAGCTACGGTTTCAGCCATTCATTGAAGCTCGCCTTTCTCACCGGGTTTTTTCAAAATGTCTGAGGGTCGCAAGAGAAAAAGTGTCTACGAATTGTATGACAAGAGAAAGGCCTCTGAAGAAAGCAGCAAGACCAGAGTGTTTTTGGGAGAATATTTCACACGCTGGCATACGCTCAAAGCACAGGTTGGGCTTCCCACTGATGCCTCAGTCGCGAAGTTACTACTCGACAGGTAAAGTTTGGCATGCTATTTGGAGAAATCCATTTAAAATCACTGCTAGTAAAAGTTGATGTAAGCTATGATCAGCGATGCTAGCCCTGGCACAAGTCACGCACCGCGCAGACACGGTAAACATCTCAATTTGTCTAAACTAGGCTTGCGCATGCTCTCTCGTGCCCACGTTAAGGCGGTCCCTCTCGGGAGCAGGTGGAGTGTTGCGCATGTGCATTTTTTCAAGAAGTGGAGCGGGCGGCTCTTTCCTGAAATGCTGGAAAGTCCTCCACAATACCTTTCACACGCAACTACAATTGTTATTAAAATCTGATTCGCTAAAGTACAAAATTGACAACTTTTAAATACAAATAAAGACAAACCTCTCTTGCGTGTCTTGAAACGCTGGCCTGTTAGCGTTGGCTTCTGCTGCTTTTGAGTACTCATAAAAGATACCTTAAAAGAAAGAACAAAGTTTGAAGTTTACAAATATCATGCTAGGTTTAGGTTCAGTCTTTTCTACCTCACAGTAGGCTATAGCCTATATATAGGCTTTCTATAGCATTCTTTGGTATATTTATAGTAAAACACTTTAAGCAACACTTGATCCATTGATAAACTCTGCTTATATTGTTCTCATTTGTAAGTCACTTTGGATAAAAGCGTCTGTTAATGAATAAATGTAGTACATTTCTATAAAAACAAAAGTATTGGTATCAAATGTATAGTTAGGATTTAGACTAATGTTGTGGCAGCTGCAATCAAAATGAGCAATTGACCTTTGAAAGTAATGTAACGCTTCAAATAAGCTGCATGTGGTATATTACGCCAGTAGGTGGCGACAAGCGATCATACAAAAAAAAAAAATAATTCATGTAAACTAATACATTCTTTTAAAATACACTTATCAATAACATTTTAGACCGTTATAAATACTCATAACATTAAATAGAACATTTTGTCAGAACCTCATGTAAACTACATATTCTGTTTGGTTGTCTGCTTTGATTTCAGACCCGTGGGAGATTGTGATCTCTATTCTAAAAAAAAAAAAAAAAAAGTTATTGAGTCCGAAATTAATCTTAATATATTATATCTGGCATTCAACTACTATCAGTACTTTTCCTGATCCTGAAATGTTTTATTTTAAAGACGCACTCCTCGACCAGTGAGCGAACTGCGAAGTAAGCCCCGCCCCTCTCTAGCTCCGCCCCCTTTCCGCGAGACTGCGGTCCTGGATTGAGGCATGATGATCACTAGTATTCACTAACTGTAAAGCACCACCAGATGATCGTTTGCAGCTCATTTGTCTGCAGCTGGTTTACGTGGCACACTCACATTCGTTCAAAAGAGACTCGCTTATAGTAAACACACAGTTTCGCATAATTAAAATGTGTTCCTTTAATTCAGTTGTGTTCGACAATCACTAACGTTAGTCTTGTGTCATGAAAACACTCTGCTCGTACGATACATTTATTTTTAGAAACTTCATTTTATATTTTAGAAAACACTAAATAAGGGACAATAGTCTAGAAACACAACTCTTTGTCCATTCTCATCCGAATCTGGACAAAACTTAAATCAAATTCCATACTTTTCCAAACTGCGTAGGTACCTTGAAAACTCAAAATGTCTTAAAAATGGCTCCCTGGGTCAATGACACGAGAATAAAAATGAAATACGAACAAGGTTTACCATAAAAGACGACTTTAAAGCAAAACTTACCGAAATACTTGAGGAAAGACAACTGTTTCCGAAGAGTAACCCAAACAAATGTATAATGGCGAGCACACTTCTTCACACGCGCTGAGCACCACTTAATAAAGGCTGGACTAGTCCATTTGCAGAGGGGGGATCAGTGACGGGGAATACGGAGGAACTGGATAAAAGCAACTAAATGGCTATCTTTTATCCGGTTTATTTTAGGTAACTTAATAATAAATTTGTAAGCTCACTAAGTAAAGAAGGTAATCTTAATATTGTGAACAAATATTATGTAACGTCTAATTTGCATCCCCCTCTAAACATAATTCGCTCCGTTTCCGGGTTTTGTAATAGTTCATGATTCATTTGTTCCTTCTGACGTCACGTAAAGAAAGAAAGAAAGAAAGAAAGAAAGAAAGAAAGAAAGAAAGAAAGAAAGAAAGAAAGAAAGAAAGAAAGAAAGAAAGAAAGAAAGAAAGAAAGAAAGAAAGAAAACGAAAAGGCTAAGGTTAATGTTTCTACACATTCTGGATAAAAAAAATAACAAAATCATATTTTTTCAAAGATGGAGGTGTCGTTGTTGTTTTTTGTTTGTTTGTTTGTTTTTTGTTTTTGTTTTTTGTTGTTGTTGTTTTTTGAAGAAAATGGAGTTCAGATTTTAATATATATATATATATATATATATATATATATATATATATATATATATATATATATATATATATATATATATATATATTTATATATATATATATATTTATATATATATATATTTATATATATTATTATTATTATTATTATTATTTATTCAGAAGCCCAAACTGAGCAAAAATATGCAGTGTGGTGCAGTTGCTGATATTTATATGTCCAAACAGTAAAATCAAATTATGATGTGATCAGATAAACACCAAATAGTATCTTAAGTGTTTAAATTTAGACTTCTTTGTATGTGGCCAATTTAAACAAAAAAATCTGTTCATAAAATATATAATATAAATTACTTATAACTTATAATATAAATAAAGTAAGTGTTTTCAATTTTGTATTTAAAATCTAAGCGAGGCAGATGATGAACGCAGAAGAAAAGTATAGGGCCTATGACCATATGTACACTACATTCTGTTGTATACAGTACATTCAGTTATCAGATATTGTCCCAGAATGTACTTTACTGTCTCAGATTCAGAGTTACGGCACAAAATGCGTCACATCTGGCAAAAGTTTTAATCTCATGCTGTTGCGCAACTGTTCCTGGACCAGAATGTCCTTCCCAACACTTCGCTGGGTCACGTGACCGAGACACATACAACTTGATTCCAGTAACTGTGTCTGAAGTCCTGAAGTCTGAATCCTTCAGCTTATGCAGGACACAGCTGGTTTAACATAGCTCATGGCAGTTTGTAGGCTATGTTTTGTGTGTACATGTGCGTAAAAAGCCCTTCACCGTCTCCTTTAGTGTTTGGTGTCGTTTCTGTATTTAAGACTAAGTTCATGATACATGTGACGAACATCATCGACCACAGAAGAAGAGCAAATAACATGAACATATAGCCAAGCCGTGTCAGAGCATATTGGACAATTTATGGCTTGAGTTTTTATTTATAATGTTTGTGTTGTTATTTCATGTTTCTATATTTGTATTAAATCATGATTAGATCATTTATGTAACAGTATTATAACATTAGTACATTAATAACAATAATGTAGTCTGTTTGTAATAGTTGTGATTTGCTGTTTTCTTTAGCACCAGCATTTACGGGGTTAAAGCTGGTGGTTCAGGAAGTGCCATATGAGTAAATATTAGTGCTGCGTAGCTGCTGTTACTGCCATTACTGCTGTCCTGTGTCAAAGCCTTCATGAAGAGCTCTTTCTTTCTATATGACATTACAATAACATATCCATCAGCAAGCCGTTATATGAAGGCCACTGAAGACAGCCTTAACCTGTTCTTGTGATTCAGAAGCCATGTTGCAGCCAATCACACTTGCTGTCGCAGGAATTAAAGTAAAATATTTCATTATTTTCTGTGGTTTGACTCCATCTGCAGACATTGGATTAAATAGTGCGGTGTTGTAAATAATAAATAGAATGGCTGTTACAGAAAGGGAAGTTCGAAGTCCTGATTATACAGTAATGCAATAGGTTCAACAAAGTCAGTCATCTATTTTATAAAACGGATAGTTCCAGTCCTTGATTCTGATTGGTTGAGCCGCGTTTGAAGCCGTTGAAAATGACTCAACAAACAAACACACTGTGACCGCGTTACATTAGTGTTACTGCGCAACTGCCGTTTGTGATTCTTTGTTGCTGCATGTGTTGCTAGGCAACCTCTTAGGAACTACATTGCTTGGCGGAGGAATAAATGTGTTATAACGTTATATTTTTTGTTTCTGGTGTTTATTTTATGAATAAAATAAATATTCAAATGGATATTTTTATGGAGTAACCGTTTTATAAAAGCAATAAGCCCCTTGAAGCCGTGTTTTACAGTGGATTTAGAACAGCTAAGGGGGTGCACAGGTCCGCGTCGAGTCTAACAACGCCCTTTAGCTGTCCTAAATCCACAGTAAAACACGGTTTCAAGGGGCTTATTGCTTTAATTAGGGTTGGGGTTAGAATAAGTTGACATAGATGCAAAGATAGCCTACTTGTAAAATGTCTGTTAGAGGAGCATCACAATAAAAGAGTTAGCAGAGATTAAGCAGATATTTTACTAATACTCTAATAATAGTTAGTTACCACGTAGTTGAATGTTCAAAAGGGACCATCAAAATAGAGTGTTACCAAAACTTACATTTATTGTTTAGTGCCTTATATTGTGACTTAATTTCTCTTCAATTATCTTTAATGATCAAAAAAGTAGATGTTTAAAAAATACATTAGACGAATGTTCAATAAAACGTTCCAAAAAAAAAAAACCTTCCATGAACAACGTGTATACATATTTGTGCAAACATTTTGAGGACATTGTAAGACCCAGATCGTCATGCCTGAAGCTCTGTGTGGAATAGCACCTGTTCTCCACAGGAGGGAGTCCGTCGTCTCCCGAGTTTAGACTTCCGGGTCACAGCTCTCCTCAACTGCATCAGAGAATAGGCTTGTTTGAGATGCGCCTTGCCTCGCCTGAAATGTAGTCGAGAGTAGGCGGCTGCAATGATATGGCGAGTGGATAATGCCACGGATAACTTACCGAAGTCTACAGTCGTGTACTTTTACGTGACAGAAGGGGTACGCCGCACCACAGACGGGTGAAACCAACGCGTGACTCCAACGTCGCATCACAGCACGTCGCACCACTGACGCCTGGGAAAAAAAATATAGCGCCCCGGCCGCGCGCGCGCAGCCCGTTCACTCTCACCGCCTTCAAACAACACGAGCGCTGTATTGCTCTCTCTCTCCCTCGCGCATATAGTAAAAGGTCGGAAGACCGGTTGTGTTTTATAGACAATTTTGCATATAAATGACTATTTATAGGGCTTGAATTACAACCTGAAACTGCGCATGCGCGGGTAAAACTGCTGTGGTGAAACTGCTGGGGTGAAACTGTGGCTCTGCGGCTCTGCAGACAGATATTATTGGGACAGATGGGGAAAAATGGAAGCGTCAACAACGGCAAGTACAAGTACAGTTGTTTGTAGTTATTTGTGCTAGACAGTGCCAGTCTGTTGTTGGCGTAATAAAGACCCTAAATAACACTCCTCCTTTGTATGTTCTCCCTCCATCTGATGCATCTCAGGCAATTATAGAGTAATTAAGAAAAAAAAAATGTAACTAGTAATATAACTAGTAATATAACTAGTTACTTTCTCCAGGGAGTAATAAAGTAAAGTAAGGCATTACTATTTTTGAGAGTAATATTTAATATGTAATTTATTACTTTTTTGAGTAACTAGCCCCAACACTGATTAAGCCACATTAAGCTTTTTCTTTATGCTTAGCCTAATATGCAATTAAACCTATTTTTTACAGTCAATGAATTAAACACAATGTTCGTATTCTGGGCTCATCTGCTATTAATAAGGTGTGTACAGAATTTGATCTTTTAACATGAATGTCCGTTGGGGGCTGCTATTTCTTCAGCTTTTTGAACGTATGATAAAGACATGATTGGCTATCAATTTTATGTGGGTAAAGGCATATTTTGTACATGACTACACACGTCCTTATAAGGCCAAGAAAATGTGTCGTTTTAATGAAATAAGATCTCGTTATTACGAGAAAAATATGTCGTTAAAACGACATAAGATCTCGTTATTACGACATAATTGAGTGGAAAAAATTATATGTAGCCTATGTGGCAGCAATGCGTCACCGTAGTTTTTCATAAACTTCGATTTAAGAATAAAGAATTTTCCAAGCAAAATGATTAAGTCGACTATATATTGTACAGAGAAATTTGAGTCAGAAAAGTAAAAGAAGATATCAAAATTAGATAAATGTAGGCTATGTTTGAGCCAAGTTGTTGAAACATTGTTGTTGCCATTAATGAAACATTGTAGGCTATAGCCTATCATTCCACAGAGAAGAGCTATGTGAGCAATTATAGAATAAATGGTCTAACGTTTCCGTTTCCATAAAGCAAAAGCTGCATTTTTCGTCAAAGGTAGGCTATAAATTTAGGGATAATCTTGTTACAGGGGTAATAAATTATATTTCTTTTAATTTGTTTGTAATTAAAAATGTATGTGGGTTACTCCATGTTCTATTCCAATTAATATTTTCATACAAAGGGGACCATTTGTATCTGGAGGCAGGGATAGATTTTGCAAATAAAAGATTTTTATTACTTTGTTGTTAACTTTTCTGTCTAGAATTTATTGAAACACTGCTGTAGAAAGACCGACAAGTTAGAGCCTGTTTATGGAATATTCGCTTCTTTTTTTTATTAAATCCAAGCAATTGGGTGATGACAAATTTAAAATTAAGAGGCTTTAATATTAAACAAAAATTCACTTTAAAGAAAAGCTTCCTACAAAACAAAACAAAAATTATGTCTCCCGATATAGCCTATTGCAAATCCAATCTTACTCATGCTATTCACTTTTCGTTATCAACATCGGAAAAATAACATTAGATTGGGACGACGTGTGTATCAGGCGTCTTATTAGGCGACGTACTGAGGGACGACGTGTGTATCAGGCGTCTTATTAGGCGACGTACTGAGGGACGACGTGTGTATCAGGCGTCTTATTAGGCGACGTGCCTGGTTCAGACGTTATGATTTTTTATACATTTCTCACGTACGCCGTCGCCACGTCGCCGTAAGGTATACGTTACTACTTTGACGCCGCCGTGACGTCGCCGCCGGTCTGTCGTCTGACGTCTCTATCAATCCCATTCAAAAATAGACAAGGACTGACGGCGACGGAAGGGTAGACTGCTCCTTCGCCTCTTCAGGGTAGACTTAGAAAAGGCATTATCCACTCGCCATACAATGAGGGGAGGAGTGAAAAAAGCGCAGGCAAGCCGGACAGTTCTCTCTTCTCGCAGTGGATCTGACACCTGTGAGATCAAAGATGGATATCGCGGGATTCACCGGATTCACGCTCATGCACAGTGCTGCTAATAAACTGGATGCAATTTAAGTTCTGTTGCTTTTATATAAAAATAAATATAATGAACAAGACACCCAAAGTACCCTACTTATTTAATTCCATTCCAAATACATGTTTATCAGTCTTTTTTTTTATTTTTTTTTATAAAAAATACATTGCATAACCCATAGAGATCGCACTGTTAGATAGTTTGGGAATATTCAAACATAACGTACACATAAAATATGATATCAGAGTTTTAAAATCAAACATTTCAAAAGAGAACAATACATCAGGGTTGTTTAAACCAATGAACATTAAGCTGTGTCGTCAGCAAGTCGTTTCCCATCATGCTTTTGATCAGCGCAGTCGGTGGAGAGCAACTGCGCTCGACTGCAGAATCCGACAGGTGCGCCTTGCGCTCGCGAGAGGTTTTTGACATACGTCAGCATGACATCAGAGCAAGGCGGACCGCACTCGGACATATTTCTAACCGGCATGCATCTCCCATTCTCGCCTGCCACGCGGGAGACCCGGGTCCGATTCCCGGCCAATGCAGAAATTGACTTCTGGTCTGCCAGAGGTCTGGTTCTTTAAAGTTGTATCATGTCACTTCTGCTAATCCGTATAACTGATGGCATTTGTAAGCTCAAGGGCAATAACCTGCCATTATGAATTTCTCATCATTGTGCAGCCCCATATTATGTACCCCTTGTAAAAAGGGTTTTTACTCAAGATCAATAAATGTTCCCCATCTTCCATCTCTTACCAGGAAGCATACCTTCACTCCCTGTTCGTATCGATCACACAGGGGCGTGTCTTTTCGAGGAGGCCAAGCATTGGTGGTTCAGTGGTAGAATTCTCGCCTGCCACGCGGGAGACCCGGGTCCGATTCCCGGCCAATGCAGAAATTGACTTCTGGTCTGACATTGCCGACATTGCCGGGTGCGCAAAACGGTCTCATAAGCCGAGGAAGACGCACCCGGCAATGTTGGGACGTCATCCTGTACAGTAGATGGCGGTAATACTCCCAAGGAGTGAGCAGTCAGTAACAAGTAGTAGTAGAAGAAGAACGCCGTAAGCTCAGTTCTCGCGCATGCGTCCTGGCGCTCCCGTGAACTCTCGTCAGAGGCCCACATTGAGGAACACTAATAGTTGGATAAAGTTGTTATTTTTGTTGTTTTTCCGCACAAAAAGTATTGTCGTCGCATGATAAACTTAATGTAGTGCCACTGTAGTTACTTGGACTATTTTAACGATGTTTTAATAACTATTCTGGGCCGGTGAGTTTCGGTCACACTGGAAGCCTATGGAGGAGTCAAAATTCTGTCAGATTTCATCAAAAATATCTTAATTTGTGTTCCGAAGATGAACGAAAGACTTACATGGTTGGAACAACATGAGGGTGAGTAATTACTGACAGAATTTTCATTTTTGGGTGAACTAACCCTATATATACAGTAAATCATGTTGAGAACAAACTTAATATATATATATATATATATATATATATATATATATATATATATATATATATATATATATATATATATTATACAGTGCAATCATGTTGAGAACAAACTTAATATATATCTATTATACAGTGCAAGACCAAGACTACATGGCTGTTCAAGTGAGCTTATAGTACCTGTGGTGTATCCTTTGAGTAATATTTGGCTACAAGCTCTGGAAGGCAAACTTTCTCAAAGAACTTTTGTGCTTTCTGTAGACGTAGATCCCAGAATTCCTGGTCTGGAAAGACCCGTACTACAACAAAGTCCTCCAGAGTCCAAACAGCAAGGTCACAGTAGTTGGATCCAGTGACAAAGATTTGCGTCTGTGTCTGTGTGTAATAACTATGTGTTTTCTTAAGCTGAAGCTTTTCATTGGACAACTCGAGACAGAAGTCTTTGTCCTTTGTTTCTAAGGCCTGTTGGATGCTGTGAGATCTATATTTGAAAGGACATTTAACTTCAAGGCAGCCTTTCCCACAGCAATCACACATTGTAAGTCCATCAGGAGAGGCTCCAACTTCTGGAAACCTGGGGTTAATTATAAAACCACACTCTTCAACTTTTAGGTTTGTGTGATGTGGGGCTCTGGTGTGAAGGTAGGTCTTTTGAGCATCAGTCTCATGCTCTATACCCCATCTGGTTTGTACGGTGGACACCGTGTGTTGTGGGTTGCACACCTTTTTAATAACAGTCAGAGCTGGCTTTTCCATACTAGTGGCAAAGACTGCATGCATGTTTGAGGCAGTAATTCTTCCAGTCCGACTTGCATACCAAGCAGAAGATTTATGCTGTTGTCTTGTGCACATCTCAATAGCTGATGCCTGCTCATCAGTCACATTTGCAGCATCTCTGTATTTCTCACAGTGTAGTTGGATAGCTGAAAGGTCATAGGAATCTATTCTTTTATCACACAGAGATGTTGCAAGGGACTCGGGCACTGCAGAGGGCTGTACTGTGTCTGTGTACAGTGTGTAATAGTTATTCATCCCTGACAAACCAACAGCCTTGCTATGCTGCAGCAGTGTGTCAAGCAGGGGTGACAACTCGTCAAGTTTAGCTAGGGGAATTTTCCTTTTTTTGGCACGACTCCTTATGCCTGGCGCAGTTGAGGGTGCAGTTATGCGCTGGTCAAGATTTTTTTTTTTGCCTAGCAGATGAGGTGTAGTCAATCTTGTATCCCACTTCAGCTGTGATCTTGCTCAAATTGCTGGGCAAAACCCAGTATGCTGGTACATCGGTGACAGTTTTTTTCCCACGAATTCGAAAAGTAGCCTCCACTTTAAATAACAGCGCGCCTACATGGGTACATGTCTCCGCTACTCCTGCCATACATGTGCAGTGTGCACACTCCACCTTTCCACTGCTGCTGACGATCACCCATGGCTTTAAAGGCGGTTCATTCAGTCCGCTGAGAGTGCATGACCTTAACAAAGACAAAAAAAAAGTGAATATTGTAATTTTGTAATGTTAAAGGGATAGTTCGCTCAAAAATGAAAATTCTGTCATCATTTACTCACCCTCAAGTTGTTTCAAACCTTTATGAATTTATTTTTTCTGCTGAAAACAAGATATTTTGAAAAATGTTTGTAACCAAACAGTTGATGGACCCCATTGACTTCCATAGTAGGAAAAAAAAATAGTATGGAAGTCAATGGGGTCCATCAACTGTTTGGTTACAGACATTTTTCAAAATATTTTCTTTTGTGTTCAGCAGAAAAAAGAAATTCATAAAGGTTTGAAACAACTTGAGGGTGAGTAAATGATGACAGAATTTTCATTTTTGGGTTACACTTTATCTGTTGTTTAAGGCTATCTTTATTTTTATTGTTATACAAGCTTGTGCTGTACAATGACAAATAAACAACCTTGTTGCTGGTGTCGTAGTCTACAACTATGCTAAAAGAACGAAAGCCGGTAAAGTTACTTTCGTTCGGACGACAGTGTTTTAAACGTTGATTTATTTATTTATTTTTAATTATCGATATACAATCCTGTCTTGCATAATGACAAATAAGCAACCTTGTAGGCCTAATACCATTGTAACGTTGCCGGTTATAGAAAAATGCTAAAAGAAAGAAAGCTGGTAACTTACCTTTGTTCGGACGACAGTGTTTTCTCCGTTGACAGGCTTAAAACTCTCCAGGTCAAGTACCCAACCATTGGTAAACTGAACATGGGCTTCCAGAGACTTATAATTGCGAAACTGATCAGCGGTATAGGCACTGACACCACAAACAAAATAGGTAAAAATATCAGGAAAAGTGATGGGAGGTAAGGCGTCAGGGTCGCGGATCCACTCGTCTTTTGGGACTTCATAAGGATCGACATTTCCAATAAAGCTGATTTTTTCAGCATAGCGTTTCTTGGCGTCCGGTAGTAACGTTAGTTTGTCTCTGTACAATCCACCTTGTTTTAAACTATTTTTAAGCATACTCAAATAAATAATTCATACAACCAACATTGTGTGTCGCTCTAGTGGTGCTTGGTTACCGGCGGCTTGTTTGTGGCCTCACAAAATGGCGGCAACCTCTTGTTTACGTTCCAGAATGCACTGCGCAGTGACGTCGGTTGCCAAGCCCTATAAGGGCCTGCTCACATATCGCGTCTTTTGCGCGCGCAAGTTCGTTATTTCAAATGTAGCCGCGCGGTATGCACGCTCATGATGGAAGCGACGCGGTCGCGGTGCGACGCGCTCGTTTTTTCCAAGCGCGTCCGCGCCGCATCGAGATAAAAACATCTCAACTTTTCAGAATGCCGCAAACGCACCGCAGGTCACGTGACAAGAACCAAGCTTAGCAACGACAGACGCCTCCGGAGCGCAACCACCCGAGCGCTTTGGAAAAAGGAGAACGCGGCGCGCCTAGCGTTTTCGACGCGTTTTTATGCGCGATATGTGAGCGCCGCCTAAGGCGAGAAGTTTCACTCTCAGTACACTTCCGGCTTCTGAACTGGTTGCAGTTCCACTCTGGTTCCACATGAGGGCGCTCACAGGACGAGTGCAGAATGAATGGAGGTCTATGGCGCTATACACATCAAAATCCACTTTTCTCAGGATATAATTTTTTGTCTAGTAATTTGAATGTTGTATTCGAAAGGTGATGCAAAGAAATTACACATTGCTGGGTGTTAGATTTTTTTAGAGTCACTTATTTGCTTTAAAAAGTCTTTTAAAGTGTCAATGACGTCATACACATCGAGATACTGCTTTACGGCAATCCTTCAGTCACTCTGGTGCGTTCGCGCTCTGCACTTTCTTTTCTCTCGAGGCATCGACAACACAGCTGACACAGGTAAACACACGTGCTAGAAGAGTTTTTGTTTTGTTTGTTTCTGGTCCCGCTGCGGATGACACGATGCCATCAAGCGGCATCTCTGGTTGTAATCAGTCCTTCACTGACCAATCAGCGTTCATTAGCAGAATGCTAGCGTGTTATGGGCATCAACAACTCAACTTGTAAGAAATCGAAAGGACATAAGTACTCATTCATTCAACTTTCGACCTATAACCCATGTTGAACTTGCAAAACCTAGAATCAAATCTGAGATTTCTCAACGGCAATCGGGTGAAATTGACAAATTTAGCCGTCTAGCTCCATAGACTCCCATTCATTCTGCACTCATGGGCGATCGCCCCCAGTGGAGCTCTGGTGGAACTACAACCAAAATTCGGTACAATAGGACTTAATAGGGAGTGGGAAGGCTCTCCGTAGACGGGCTCTGACTACATTATGCTCATCAGTCTCGCTATATTTAGCACAGCTTGTACGCGCTTCATTTGAAAAGTTGATCATTCCTTTTGACAATTATCATTCCTTTTGGGCTTCATTCTGAGCATTTCACCTGTTTTTTGACCCTGCATTATTGTATTTTTTCCTGTTTGCTTTGTGTTTTGGATTTTTCTGCCTCGTTTGTACGGTTCATCCTGGTTGCAAACTTTGTCTGTTTCTTAACACTGTTTTCCGCCTGCTGTTTCATTCGTTTTTCTGAATTGCTAAAACACATTTCTCGAAACGTTAAACACAAAACCAAATCTTCAAACTAGATTCACAAAACCATTGACTCTTCTGGCAAAATCAAACAACTGCTTTAAAACCATTTCACCTGTACTCAAAATCAAACAATGCTTTCAGATCATACACACATGAGAATGCAAGCACTACAGATCATTCATTAAACACTAGCCTACATACAAAATGGAGAACACAGCATCTAGGGCATGTACTTACAATTTTTTTTTTTATTGTATATAGTAAACATTTTGCTAAAAAAGAAAAAAAAAAGCACACCAATCTAAATAAATCATATCTAAGTGTAATGAAAATACTGAAAATCATGTTACTACAAAAAAAAAAGAAAAAAGAAAAGAAAAAACATCAGAATTATTCTCGGGATCATGTCTCAGAGCTGTTCGGTCATAGACTTTCCACCTCCACGCAGAGGAAACTCTTTGGGTTGAGGAAAGGCCTGTATGGTGGAAGGAACGCATTTATGAATGGTTGTTGTTGAACCACTCTGTCGGATTCGGTGAAAGCTGACAAACAACAAACCGTCCCAAACCACGACATAGACGGGAAGCACTGCTGCTCTCGCTCACACTAAACACTCCTTAGACCATCCAGAAATGTGAGAAGAATCCAATCCCAACGGAATCCAATTCAAACACTCTCTGCAAATAAAATGAAATTAATTTACTGTAGTAAGTGATACTGAAAGACAGACTTTTGCAATGGTGTCTTTGCATGCACTCAGTGGCGGTTCTACATTGAATTACACCCTGGGCGAGACCCATTCCCCCCCCCCAAATAATATTTCTTACCCCATTGGCAGATATGTTTTGCTTGTTTTAAGCAAAAACCCAATTTTTATTTATTTCTCCCGAAAACAAGATTTAAAAAAGAAATGTTTGATATTTGGACTGGAAACAAGACAAAAATACAAAGTAAGAAAAGCATTTTTGCAGTGTAATAACTGAACTTGCAACAGTTTTGTTGCAAAGAACAATATTATGGTGAAATTAGATCTCGTGTTTGAGTTAAAACCGAATTATTGTTATATAGCAAGAATCATAGCAAAAAGGCTAACAAATAAGAGTTATACCCACCAATTAATATTGCCCCTTCATTCATGACATGGATACCGTAATCATACAGAGAAAACAGATGCATTGCATACCTTTATCTTTCGCTCGTTTCTAAATTGGGCACCTGATGGCTTTGACCTTTCTTGTCCATCTCTTATTTGGCACTCGACATCGACAATCAACAGATCCCCTGATCCCCCATAACTGTCACTCACGAGTCACGACCAGAAGTCAAGACTAAACCAATTCACCTGGGTGGTGGTGACCAAGTAATCGTTTTGTATTACCTATTTTTATTAACCATTCAGACCATTCAGAAAAACAAAACTGTGCAGGAAATATAGAGGCCTGTATTTTAATATTATGAATGAAATGTGCGTTATTTGGAAGAAAGTCGAGGTGTGACTGACTTCGATAACTATATGGATCTATATGGACCCCTTGTCTGTTCCATTTGGGAGAGACCCAGAGGTGAACTGTCATCCGCGCCCGCGCATCCGCGCCCCCTCTCCTTTCCCCTTCTCAAACAACCCGCTTATGTGCACGGCATCTTCTCAGCAAGCATGGGCGCCTGTAGCTGAGAGGGGGCGCAAATTTGCCAATTCCCCACACAATGAAATGATAGATAATACAAAACCGCTTCGCAGCGCAGATTTTTTTTTCTGCTCGTGCCGGCGGTGCCGCCCCCCCAAAAATGCTGCCCCGGGCGATTGCCCGGTTCGCCCGTGCCTAAAACCGCTACTGCATGCACTCCTGATTTACATACATAAAACATAGTGCACTTTACAGTAAGTTACTGTAGGCTAGAATCTCAGAATTGTACTGTAAGCATCAGCGCTGAAAATGTCTGAGGACACTGATGTCGTGGATCTTAGACGCTTTCAGAGTTGCGCTTAAAGGGTATAGCTACTCTGTATACTTGCTCTAGCCCCTACATTTTCAAAATTACATTTTTTCTCAATTGTTTACACACATTTTCTGGTACTTGAGACACAATGACCACAACATGTAACTCATTCGCCAACCTCCTGAACCAAATCTGCTAAACTACAAGCACAATTCCTGCTTTACACTCAAATTGCAGTTCTAAAACACACTTTTTTCAAAACACTACACACAATTCTCTGCTTTTGGCACAATTTTCATGCAGAAAACCTCTTGTTTTCACAAGGAACACACTGCCATTCAAATATGCACACTGACTCTTCACATGGGCAAACACCCGTCACACAGTTTTACAATCAGCAATCAGAGCTTTAGCATAAAAGGGCAACAGGTCAGCTCTTCAATGGAGCAATGGATGCCAACACTGGATTTTTTTTCTTTTTTACTGTAACTGTATACAGTCAATTCTTCTGTTGTTTTGTATGTAGACCACTGTATGTACAACTTTGTGTTGGTTGGGATGTACACTGTGTACATTGTTTTTGTGGGAAAAGTAAAATACATTTGTTAGCATGTATTTGTGTGTTCTGAGTATAAAAACAATATTCTCAAATATTTTACAACACACTTCTGTATGTACTGTCTGTAGTAAGTGTAACACTGAACAAAAAAGGCCTAAGTCATTATGATGAATGGAGAAGAAGTGTTTTCCACTCATCATAGTGTTTTACTCTGAGCACATCAGTGTTCAACTGGTTCTTATAAATGTCTATTCATATGATGGTTTGTGTGTGTCATTTGAAAACAAAATATCATTTTGAGAAGAAATGACATTGTTTTGAATGTAAAGTTTCATTTTGCAGGAGAATTGAGGGGTTTTGCCCATTGTGTGTGTGTTTTTGGATTTGTGTGTAGAGTTCTGAGAATATGAGGCATGCTTTCAGAAAATGTGTGTAAACAATCGAGAAAAACTGTAATCAAAAGTGATTAATTTTTAATTAATTAAACTTCTCAAACAAATATCAACGATAATATTGTGATCAATAAAACAAAATGCATTTGATTATAAGTAGCCTAAATTCACATTTTTACGTTTCTGTCAGTCTGAGGTGTCGTTGCCATAACGCGTTGCGTCACTTGCGTGTGACCATTTGAAACTGTTTGAAAACTCCGGAGTGTGTGTGTGTGTGTGTGTGGACAGCAGGCGCAACTGTAGCGAAGTTTATGCATTTAAAAATGAAAATGCACTGGTGTAAACGTATAGGTATCCCACAGTCTGCTCAGGAGCCGATGCGGGAACCGAGCCAAATATGCTTCTTTCAGTGAGAAGGCCTATATGGCTCGACAGCAAATTTTCTTTTTTCAATAATAAAACGTAGTGTGTCGATTCAATAACAAATCAACATATCACATATTTTAAAATATTACATAATTCATTGAAGCCTGTTTGTCATGTATAATACACCGACCAATCGTCATCTGGCACAAGTTCAAATTTCATTGGACAATGTGAAGTGGAGCGGTAATATTCCGGTCATTCATAATCATTTGAAAATTACATGGACAGACGATTTTACATTTATGAAGCGATCTGAATCTGCGTCGTTGAAACAATGGATGTTAATTGACTACAAAGAACTGCACAAAACCAGCACCAAAAGTAGCATTAATGGTAGGCCTAAGTAGTATTTCAAGTCATAGGGTGTTTCTCAAAACCAAGAATGCAAAGAACGGACTTGTGTTCTTGGGGAGAACGCTCTTGCTAGTTGTTCTTGGAAGAATGAATTCACAAGGTGACGAGCACACATAACAAGAGTCGCTTCTAGTTTATCGAATCTCTCATCAAAGGCACTGATGATCTATAAATCTCCATCATCCGCGACATGTCTTTTTCTTCCAGTGCGAGGCCTGCCGTTTTGTCAGCCATCGCCATGTTGTCAGAAGCATCAGGCTGCGGCTGAGAGGGTTTAATGCCCTCGGGCTGCTTTTTTGATGGCATTGACAACGCTTAAGGTTCAAGTGTAGTGCTATGGTTGTCAAGCTGGACTTTTAGCCCATTTAAAAGTAGATTAGAGACGTTTAGATTACAATTTTATCGACTTGGCTGTGGAGGAGATGGTAAACACGTCTACCTCCTATGTTGCTCCATAGCGCCAATTAAGAAACAATTAAATCAACAATAGGACAATAAAAACATCTAATAAATCACATTTTTCCAACGTAAAATCAAATTAAAAACCTCTTCAAATATACTCAGTTATCACTGGTTTACCTGTTACCGTCACAGTAAATTAACCAGTAACACCAGATTTACTGTGTAAAAAGATAACCCTCTTCTCTCAAAGAAAACACCTTGAAAGCAAATCACAGTTCAGTTCTATCGGCCTCTGATGTTCAGTCACTTATCTCGAATCCAACGATGCATCTGTCAATTCACAGTTCCTTTCAGAAACAGAAAAACATTCTTTCCGAAGAAAAGATTGAAAAACAAACTTGATTCCAGTCTCTGTTGTCCTCTTGATAACTTTCTTCTCTTCTCCTAGCATTCGATTGGGGAGCTCGCCATCAACGAAACTTTCCGATGAAAAACCTGACCTATTAAAAAGCCAGAGATCGCAAAACAATATATATTTATATGTTCAATATCCCTCAGGTAAGTAATTTCCTTATATTACAATCAACATTCACATAATAAAATGTTTACAATAATTTTACATTAAAGGACTAGTTTCACTTTCAAATGAAAATTAGCCCATGATTTACTCACCCTCAAGACATCCTAGGTCTATATGACTTTCTTCTTTCAGACAAATACAATCAGAGTTATATTCAAAAATATCCTGGCTCGTCCAAGTTTTATAATAGCAGTGAATTGCAACCAACAGATTGAAGCGCAAAAACGTGCATCTATCCATCATAAACGAACTTCAAACGGCTCCTGTGGGTTAATATAGGCCTTCTGAAGCAAAACGATGAGTTTGTGTAAAAAAAAAAAAAAAAAATATTTAAAACTTTATAAAGTAAAATAACTAGCTTCTGGCCAAATGAACATACGGATTCCACTTCAGTGTTAAGCGCAACTTATGCGAGTAATGTGACATACTGCTGATATTTACGCTACGCCATGACACACTTAAAACAGTCATAAGGGGTCATATTATTGCTTTTGAAACTGCTAGCAAGAGAAATAGCAATAAAAATCGAAAATGTACTCACAACATTAGAACAGGCATACACAGTCCCTGACAAAAGTCTTGTCGCTTATCTATTTTGTAGAAACACCTGCTATTAACCTGACTTTTAATTAATCAATTGGTGTTAGAAATAGCTCATATGAAAAGCTAAAACCCTCCCAAATTATGTTTAATGCACTCAAATAAATTAGTTTCACTGAAAAAAGATTTATCATTTAATCAAGACAGAAAGGTCAAATTTTGGCAAGACAAAAGTTTTGTCGCCTATACAGAAATTGAACAAATTTACTGCAAATACAAAAATATATCAGCAAATTAAGTAGTGGTGCTGTGAGATCCAAATTTAATATCTTGTATGACTTCCATGAGCTTGAAGGACTGCATCCATGCGGTTTGGCAAGGATTCATACAATTTATTGATGAAGTCATCAGGAATAGCAAAGAAAGCAGTCTTGCATGCCTCCCAGAGTTCATCAATATTCTTTGGTTTCGTCTTCCATGCTTCCTCTTTCATCCTACCCCACATATGCTCAATGATGCTCATGTCTGGTGACTGGGCTGGCCAATCCTGGAGCATCTTGATCTTCTTCGCCTTGAGGAACTTTGATGTAGAGATGGAATTTATGTGATGGAGCACCAACCTGCTGCAGAATTTGGCCTCTTTTATGGTTGGGAATATAAGAGGTAGCTAAGATTTCTTGGTATTTTAGACTATTGATGTTGCCTTCCACCCTGCAGATCTCTCGCACACCCCCATACTGGATGTAACCCCAGACCATGATTTTTCCGCCACAAAACTTCACTGTTTTCTGGGTGAATCTCGGATCCATGCGGGCTCCATTAGGTCTCCGGCAATATTTGCGGCGACTGTGGTGTAATTCAACAAACAGTCCTCTCGAGCAGTTGTCTTGCGGGGTCTGCCTGACCTGGGCTTGTCAAAAACGTCTCCAGTGTCTTCAAATGTTTTTTTTATCCTCTGTACTTGACGCTGAGACACATTGAAGGTGTCTGCCAAATCAGCAGTGGATCTGGTCTTCAGCCTCTTGATAATCAAAACTTTAGTCTCAGGGTGAATCTTAGGCATGTTTACAGAGGTCTAGTTGGAGTTGAGGTGAAGGTCTAGTGTACTGGGGTTGTTTTTATACACACCTGAGACCTAATTGATCCATTATTAGTCACAGGTGAAGCTCATATGACAAGGCGACAACACTTATGTCTTTGCAAAAATTGACTCAATGGGCTTTACCAAGCTGTGAATATTAGAATACTTTTTGACAGTTTCGTTTTGCACTAAAACATTATTACAAAAGCTGTTGGGATTAAAATGAGCCATTTCTTGTAAAAAAAATCTTGATTAGAAATATATTTCAGCGACACTTCAGGTCAATTTGTACACAAGCGACAAGACTTTTGTCAGGGACTGTAGAATCTCTGGATTACAACAAGATTATAATAAGATACTGAATTTTTAAATATTCATAAATTTGTACACTATGTAAAACATTTAAAATAATAAAAATGAAAAATGTGGGGAAATTATTCAAAGTAAAGTACTTAACGTATTATTGGCTCCTCTGTTCTTCAGTGAATATCCACTTCCTCCAGTAGTCGTTCCTGGGATTTTCTGGTGCACAATTGGTCCGTTTATGTAGCTAGTGTAAGTGTAAATAATTTACAGTTTTTCTTGATTGCTTAAACACTATAACCAGGCTTTTGAACAAAAATGTCAAAACCAGAACACTATTTATCAAAAAGCACACCCATTTCCCTAAACTATAAACACTATTCCCCTGTTTTGACACATAAGTCAGATTTGTTGCTTTGTTGCAGAACTGTCACTGCAAAACTCATTGCCTACACCATGTTGCCATTTAGAAAGCACTAGCATTCAATATTGTTCACTAAAGTGGAAACACTAAAGCGGGTCGCACACCGGACGCGCAGCTCAGCGCCGCGCCGCGCCACGCCACGCCACGTCTAGGACAACTCTCACCTGAAAATCCGATAACATCAGCAATTTTCGGATTTCTGTAAAGAAATATAAAACTAAATGTATATTGCAGCACATGGTGAAGTCTGTATATACATTAACTACGATTTGAGACACAAAAATGTAAATTTAATATAAAACTATGTAAATGGCGCTCTGTGGTGCGGCAGGATTTTGAACACGGTCTTGAGCCGTTGCTGGGCGCTGCGGACAGACGCCACCGGTGTGTGTACTCTCATAGAGAATAATGTGTTCGAATTTAAAAGACGTGGCGCTGCGCGGCGCTGCGCGGCGCTGAGCTGCGCGTCTGGTGTGCGACCCGCTTAAGAGTCAAAATTAATCACACACCAATCAGAACCTTCAACAGATAGATAAAAGAGCCAGAGTCAGTCAAATGGGTTTTGGAACAATGGATCCAGAAAGACATGAAGGAAGAGGTTGAGGACACTGGAGCAGAGTACTGCACGGGTCCGATTTTGTAAATCCGCACCCGCCCGTACTCGCAGTGCTTAAAATAGAACCAACACCCAACCCGCACCCGAAATAAAATCAGTTTAGCCAATCACATTATAGACACACTTACAAAAATGTTTATTGCCAGGTCATACAGAAGTTATTACACGGCCATTAACACAAGGACAACTTCAGCCGAAGCTGTCAAAAGGCCGGTACATGAAGAACATGGCAAACGTTACCACAAAACTGAGTAGGCCCTATCCTGTTCTCTTCTCTGAATGTTCTGCTTATGGTGGCCACAGAGAATCTGCTGAAATTATGTTGAACTCTTTGTCCTCTCTCCCTCATTAAGAAAAATGTGTGATAAATTTTTAATCGTTGTGTATAAACGATGGCAGCTGTGTTTCAGCAGTCCGCCGGATACAGGCCGTTTCCAGATCTGATGAAGGACCTGCGCCTGGACGCGACGACAACGCAGTCCTTAAGTGTCACTAGTCTCTCCTCTGTGAAGGCCTCCTTCCCTTCCCTTTACCTCTGTACAGATAAAACGTTGTCAAAATAGTTCCAGTTCATATGGCTATGCGGAAGCGATAAATAATTCGGTATTATATATTTTTAAGGCAGACAAGTAATTTGTTGAGGTCAATTTGTAAAGAAAGACTACACGTCTGCGAACATATATATTGAAACGCGCACACCTATAGACTAAACATGTAATACGCATGTGCATGCCGTCATGGTTTTCACAGGATTGCGTTTTTAAATCTTGCACAGAGATCAATATTATTATTAATATTTTTAAATTCAAGACTTGCACCTTGGAACCTATTTCAAGTTTTGCGTTCTCGACCCACCAGGCACCGCTGTGGTGCGGATGAGCCGGTCGGAGCGCGTTAAGTGTTTCCTGTTTGAACGATGTCGTGTTAATAACTAATGATCTTTGCAACGGAAGTGAAGCAATCAAAACTAACTTTAGCTGGACAATGATTTTATTCTAGAGCTGCTGTAAAACCACAACAATCTCTGTTACTTTAATTTCCTATTATCACTGTAAAGCTGCTTTGAAACATTCTATATTGTTAAAAGCGCTATATAAATGAAGGTGACTTGACTTGACAGTGGAAGTATGCTGGGTAAATAACCCAGTGATCGATGGGTTAAAACCATCCTCTGCTAAGAATACTTAACATATATGTCATGAAGAGTGTGGAGAGAGAACCCAAACGCAAAGGCAGATCAAATGTCTCTTTAATAACTCAGAAGCGCTGATAGGCAAAACCAGAACACAGGTGCCGACAGGCAATAATAGTTCAAAACAGAAAGTCACTTGGAAAAAGGAAACTGTAGAGAGTCCGCAGATTAGAATCAGGAAAACCTCACAAGGTGCGGAGAGGGCTCCGGGTAGCGGATGAACAGCTTCAAGCAATAGTCGGAGCCGACAGCCAGAGGCGGGCAAGCAGATGGTGATCAGAGGTAACAATCAGGAGAGCATACATCACACTGGACACGACACGACAAGGCTAGAGAACGATAGAGAAACATCAGGTACGTAACACATATCAGGTAATACTCTGGCAGGGAACAAAGGAAAAGAGGGAGAAGAAATAGGGGGAGAAATCAGGAGGAAGGGAGAACAGGTGTGAGTGTTAACGAGATGAGATAGAGAACAGCTGAATGAAAGAAAAGACACGGGGAAGGTGTGTAAGGAGAAAAGAGACCAGGAGAGGGAGCAAGAGAGAAAGAGATGAGAAAGAGGAAGGAGCCTGATTCATGACAGTACCCCCACCTCAAGGAGCGCCCCCTGGCGCTCTCAAGGAGGAGGCCTGGCGAGAACGGTAGAAGTCATCAATCAGCGAGCGGTCCAGGATGTTCCGGGACGGGACCCAACTTCTCTCCTCAGGGCCGAATCCCTCCCAATCGACAAGGAACTGGTGGCCCCGACCGCGGGGACGCACATCCAGTAATTTACGGACTCTATATGTGGGAGAGTCCAAGACGCGGACAGGAACGGTGACAGGACAGGACTGGGAACGAACAACGGGTTTAATACATGAAACATGAAAAACAGGATGAATACGACGGAGATCGGAGGACAACCTTAATTTGACGGCGACAGGACTGAGCACCTTAAGGATGCGAAATGGCCCGACGAATTTAGGAGCCAACTTGCGCGACGAAAACTGGAGCGGAAGATTGCGAGTGGACAACCAAACTCTCTGGCCGGCAACATAACGGGGACTCTTGATACGCAAACGATTGGCAGCCCTGCGAGTGCGAACAGAAGTCTTACACAGGGCCGACCTAACCCTTCTCTAAGTACGCTTAGCACGTTGAATGAAAACCTTGACAGAGGGAACGTTGGTATCAGTCTCCTGCGAGGCGAAGAGCGGAGGCTGGTAACCAAGGCAACATTGGAACGGGGATAAACCGGTCGCGGAGGAGGGAGCGGAGTTATGGGCATACTCAGCCCAGGAAAGCTGCTCAGACCAAGAAGCAGGGTTACGAAATGCGAGACTGCGTAGGATGCGACCCACGATCTGATTGGTACGCTCGGCTTGGCCGTTGGTCTGTGGATGAAAACCGGACGACAGACTGGCAGAAGCCCCGATCAGTCGGCAAAACTCCTTCCAGAAAAGGGAGGAGAATTGAGGACCCCTATCGGAGACAATGTCAGAAGGAAGACCGTGAATCTTGAATACTCTGTCAACGATAATTTGGGTTGTCTCCTTGGCGGAGGGCAGCTTAGGGAGAGGAATGAAATGAGCGGACTTGGAAAAACGGTCAACTACGGTGAGAATAACAGTGTTTCCCTCGGACGGGGGAAGACCTGAGATAAAGTCTAGAGCGAGATGAGACCATGGTCTAGACGGAAGTGGGAGGGGTCGCAGTAAACCAGCGGGCGGCGTGTTGCTGGACTTGGTCTGCGCGCAGACAGAACAAGAAGCAACAAAGCGGCGAATGTCGCGCTCACGAGTGGGCCACCAGAACCTTTGACGAATAGAAGCGACAGTACCCCTAACGCCAGGATGGGCGAATAATTTAGATGAATGCCCCCATTGAAGGACAGCGAGACGCGCAACCGGAGGGACGTATAAAAGATCCCTAGGACAAAGACGAGGAGTGACAGCGTGGGAAAGTGCGCGTCTGACGACTCGTTCAATTCCCCAGACAGCCGAACCAACAACCATAGCCGGAGGAAGGATAACCTCCTGTGTAGGAGCCGCTTCTGGAGAGGTGAACTGTCGCGAAAGAGCATCCGGTTTGAGGTTCTTGGAACCGGGGCGATAGGAAATCGTAAAATCGAATCGGGCAAAGAAAAGCGCCCAGCGGGCTTGACGCGCATTAAGCCTCTTGGCCGAGCGAATGTATTCCAAATTACGATGATCAGTCCATACAATAAACGGGACTGAAGAACCCTCCAACCAATGACGCCACTCGCCGAGAGCCAAACTCGCCGGTTATTCGGCATTGACGCTCTGCCGCGGTAATCCGTAATCCTCCCAGCTGCATGGGCTCCACATCAGAGTGGGCAGAAGGAGAAGATGAGACAGGTGCAGGGAGGAGGGATCTCTCCAAGCCGCGAGCCCGGCGGCGTAAATCGAAGCGTTTCTCTGTGCGGATGGCCAGATCAATAAGGGGATCCAGGCGCGAGGGAGAATCACGGGCGAGGATCTCGTCCTTTAAATCGGCATTCAATCCCTCTAGGAAACGGGCCACTAAAGCAGGTTCATTCCACTCACAGGAAGTCGACAATGTACGAAATTCAACAGAAAAATCGGCTACAGACCTCTTGCCTTGACGAAGAGAGGAGAGGAGTCGAGAGGCTTCAGCACCATGGACAGAGCGGTCGAAGACGCGTAACATCTCCTCCTTGAAATAGTCATAACTGTTGAGACATTCAGAGCCAGCGCTCCAGACAGCGGTCCCCCATTCGCGTGCTCGCCCGGAGAGAAGGGAGATGACAAAGGCGATACGGGAGCGATCCCTGGCATAGGTGGTAGACTGAAGGGAAAAAACAACCTCACACTGTGTCAGGAATGATCGGCACTCGGCCGGCTCACCAGCATAACAGAGCGGGTTGTCAACTCTGGGCTCCGGAGGTGAGTGGGAGCTGGAAACGGGCGTCTCAACACGAAGATGCAAAATCTGTTGGGTTAGGTCGTTCACCTGTGCGACGAGAGACTCCACAGCATGACGGGAGGCAGCGAGCTCATCCTCGTGACGGCCCAGCATGGTTCCCTGAAGCTCAAGGGCGGACTGGAAATGACTCTCCTTTGCTGGGTCCATGAACTGGCCAGAGTATTCTGTCATGAAGAGTGTGGAGAGAGAACCCAAACGCAAAGGCAGATCAAATGTCTCTTTAATAACTCAGAAGCGCTGATAGGCAAAACCAGAACACAGGTGCCAACAGGCAATAATAGTTCAAAACAGAAAGTCACTTGGAAAAAGGAAACTGTAGAGAGTCCGCAGATTAGAATCAGGAAAACCTCACAAGGTGCGGAGAGGGCTCCGGGTAGCGGATGAACAGCTTCAAGCAATAGTCGGAGCCGACAGCCAGAGGCGGGCAAGCAGATGGTGATCAGAGGTAACAATCAGGAGAGCATACATCACACTGGACACGACACGACAAGGCTAGAGAACGATATAGAAACATCAGGTACGTAACACATATCAGGTAATACTCTGGCAGGGAACAAAGGAAAAGAGGGAGAAGAAATAGGGGGAGAAATCAGGAGGAAGGGAGAACAGGTGTGAGTGTTAACGAGATGAGATAGAGAACAGCTGAATGAAAGAAAAGACACGGGGAAGGGGTGTAAGGAGAAAAGAGACCAGGAGAGGGAGCAAGAGAGAAAGAGATGAGAAAGAGGAAGGAGCCTGATTCATGACAATATATACATGTATATTCCTATGTTTAACCAGGAGAATATCCCATTGAGACACAATGTTCACATCTCTTCTTCCAGGGAGACCTGCATGGCTCAAAATGGCAGCAACAACAAACAGTTTACAATCATGTCACGGTGTGACAAATGAGGGCGGAACTAAAGTTCGCCGCAATTGTGTCCCCTCCGGTACAATAATAAGGAAACACTACCCCCCCGTGTAAGTGTATATCTGTTGCCCTGCCAACCGGGATGAGGAAATTGACACCAGGTGTGAGCAATTAATTTGGAGCCATGACAAAGCCATGTGGGCATTGAGAAGGATATAAAAAGTCAGTGAAGAGAGACTGTTGGGTGGTTCTCTCCCGTGAGAAGTCGTTCTATTTGAGTGTTGCAGAGAAGAATTGTGGTGTGCAAAGGGAAGTGCTTCTGGATGGGACTCGAGGAGTGTGGAAGAGTTGTGAAAACACACCGTTTGCCTGGAAGGGAGAGAGATAAGTAATCGACCATCGTATCTCGTACCTGCATGTTTCAACACTGAATTTGAGGTGGATTGGAGTGCTTTGATTGTGCTATCTAAACGTCACTGAGTGAATTATATTGATTCATGTTCGATCTCTTACCCTCTTCCCCCGTGTTGGAACGGTGATGTGAATCCTGTCTATGTCTGTGGAGGAAAACCCCGAAACATCTTCTTCCCAACATTGAAGCTCGTTGCTTGTGGCACGGAGACCCCTGGGTGAGTGCTGGCCTTATCTGCACTTATTTGAAGTGGATTGCAGTGCCTAAATTGACGTTTCCCTCCCTCACGTTGCATGTTTGGAGTGAAATTGCCGTGTGTGTGTGGAAGATTTATTCTCTCTTGCCGTGCACTCCCCTCGTGCCATGCTGGTCTACTGTCAGTAACTGGAGCTTCATAATGTCGATCGGTTCCATCTGTTGAGGACTAGAAGGAACAGCATCTGTAAGTCAAACTAACCTATCTGTTTTGAAGTAGTGGTTCTGACTGTCTTAGAAGAAGCACCGCTCAGCCTGTTGACTTGGAGTCTGCTGCAGCCCTAAGCCCACCTGTATGGTGTGAAGTTATCTGCCCCCTGCAACACACGTGAGAATTGTATACTGCTGTTGAAGTTGATTCTGTTTGTCTTCGTAGAAGCTCCACTCAGCCTGTTGATTTTGAGTCTGCTGCAGCCCTAAGCCCACCTGTACGGTGTGAAGTTATCTGCCCCCTGCAACACATGTGAGAATTGTATACTGCTGTTGAAGTTGATTCTGTATGTCTTCGTAGAAGCTCCACTCAGCCTGTCGATTTTGAGTCTGCTGCAGCCCTAAGCCCACCTGCACGGTCTAAGTTATCTGTCTCCCGCAACACATATGAGAACTGTATACTGCTGTTGAAGTTGAGTCTGTCTGTTCTAGAGAAGCTCCGCTCAGCCTGCGACTTTGAGTCTGCTATAGCCCCCGGCCCATCTGCATGGTGTGAAGTCACCTGTCCCCGGCAACACACGTGAGGCCTATATACTGCTGTTGAAGCTGACTCTGTCTGTCCTAACTGTCTGTCCTAGAGAAGCTCCGTTCAGCCTGTTGACTCGAGACTGCTGCAGCCCCAGAGTCCCAACTGTCTACTCACCTGTGGAAACTCACCTGTCCGTCGTAGGCCTCTGTGAACCCTACATCAGTGTGGGAAGAGGACCAGCCCTGACTGTATACTCACCTGTGGAAACTCACTTGTCTGTCGTCGGTCCCTGTGAACCCTGCATCAGTGTGGGAAGAGGAACAGCCCAGACTGTCTACTCACCTGTGAAAACTCACCTGTCCGTCGCAGGTCCCTGCGGACCCTGCATCAGTGTGGGAAGAGGAACAGCCCCGACCGCATACACATCTGTGGAAATCCATCAAACCATCTCAGGCCATTGTGAACCTTGTACCGGCGTGGGAGTGGGCCCCGGAGACTGCTGCATTGCCTCGATTCCGGGGAAGAAAAGGAAAGGAAGATTTTAGCTTAGGTTATTCAAATTACTTTTAACTTTAATAAAAAGAACTGTTATTCCTTTTAATTCTGTTTCCGTCTCGTCTCTGACACGTTCCTCAGGGTGGTCCTGGTTCAGGGGTGGGCGCAGTCCGGCTTGGCCCATCCCGACCTGTGACAATCACATATAATACAATAAACTACAACAAAAACATAACAGTTTTACGACATAAAATACAACAGTTATTTAAAACAAGTGCAAGTCTCCTTCAAAACAGTTTCCAATAAAGCTATAAAAACATTTACTGTAGGAAGAGTTTTTAAGGGCCAGTTGCAGACTGCCTCTACTTTCCCCTCGTCCATCTGGACACTGTGTTCACTGATGCTATATCAAAAGAACTGGACTGATGACTGGTGAAAAGTACACTTTTCTGCTTTGAAGAAGAGCTGGAATTCAAAGCGTGCTGGGAATGTTCAGCCAGGGTCTGTGAGTACACTAAGATGTTATCAGTGTAGACCAGCATGAAGTGGTGTAGGTACTCATGGAGAACCTCATGCGTTGACGAGTCCATACGGCATGACCAGATACTTGTAATGGCCTGTGGGAGTCACAAAAGCAGTCTTCCATTCGTCCCTCTCACATATCTGGATGAGGTTGTAAGCACTCCTGAGGTCCAATTGTGAACAGTGTCACTCCTCTTAGTTGTTCCAGGGCAGCTGGGAAGAGGGGAAGAGGATACCTGAAATGTATTTTATTTAGTGCATGGTAGTCTATGCAACTATTACATCCGCCAGCTGCACGTGCCCTTGTACGCCAGCAGAGGGCACTCTTACCGCACACTTTATCATCATTGCAATGTCATCATGTGCGGCTGTTTTTCTCATCACCTCATTATCTCTTTGTCTATTTATACCACTTCAAAGCCTTGACTTGTGTATCACAGCATTACTGAGCATTTCATTGTTTTCTGTTGTTCCTGGAGGTTTGATTTTTGCCCATGTCCTGTATTTCTCGTTCCTGTCTTGCCCTCTGGATCTGTGTGTTTGTTTGGACTGATTAACTGTGCTCTGACCATTTGCCTGTTTTATGGACTGTGACTTTGGATTGTGCTATCAATAAACTGCGTTTGGATCCTCAATCACTGTGCTCAGTGCTGTCCGTAACAGCAACAATAAAACTTGGTTAATATAAAATGAAATATACACATCTTACCTTAAAGGGATACTCCACCGTCTTTTCATATTAAACTATGTTATTCCCTTAACTAAGACGAGTTGATACATACCTCTCTCGTCTCAGTGCGTGCACTCAATCGCTCTGGCGCGCGGCGAAACTTTGTTCACTCAGTTCATTCAATATGGGCCAAGCAGAGAAGCTACAAAACACCTCCACGTTTTCCCTATTTAAACACAGTTACTCGCGTAGTGTAACTCGGCCTAGGACGGTGACACAAAACAAAACGTTGCGCTTTTCTAAGCATGTAAAATGGATAACTATATTGTATGGCGGAATACCATAGCAACCCCTTGTAAGCACTTCGTCTTGGCGGAGTAATATCTTCACTAGAGGGAGCGGGGGCCGGTGAGAGGATTTTTCACAAGTTAAGATATCACCCCGCCAAGTCGAAGTGCTCATAAGCGGTTGCTATGGTATTCCGCCATACAATATAGTTATCCATTTTACACGCTTAGAAAAGCGCAACGTTTTGTTTTGTGTCACCGTCCTAGGTCGAGTTACACTACGCGAGTAACTGTGTTTAAATAGGGAAAACGTGGAGGTGTTTGGTAGCTTCTCTGCTTGGCCCATATTGAATGAACTGAGTGAACAAAGTTTCGCCGCGCGCCAGAGCGATTGAGTGCACGCACTGAGACGAGAGAGGTATGTATCAACTCGTCTTAGTTAAGGGAATAACATAGTTTAATATGAAAAGACGATGGAGTATCCCTTTAATAGAGAATTGACATATATCCCTTGACACGCAGGTGTAGGAAATGTGACGCAAGTGCTTTCCTTTTGAGCATTTTTTTTATTTTTGTAGATACATATAAATAAAAAGAAACGACTCACAAATCATGGATTATTATATTTTTAAATAATAATAGAAAATAGAAAAATACAAATTATAGAATAGTATTAGTATAGAATAGTAATAAAAGTGGGTAACATACACTCACCTAAAGGATTATTAGGAACACCTGATCAATTTCTCATTAATGCAATTATCTAATCAACCAATCACATGGCAGTTGCTTCAATGCATTTAGGGGTGTGGTCCTGGTCAAGACAATCTCCTGAACTCCAAACTGAATGTCAGAATGGGAAAGAATGGTGATTTAAGCAATTTTGAGCGTGGCATGGTTGTTGGTGCCAGACGGGCCGGTCTGAGTATTTCACAATCTGCTCAGTTACTGGGATTTTCACACACTACCATTTCTAGGGTTTACAAAGAATGATGTGAAAAGGGAAAAACATCCAGTATGCGGCAGTCCTGTGGGCGAAAATGCCTTGTTGATGCTAGAGGTCAGAGGAGAATGGGCCGACTGATTCAAGCTGATAGAGTGCAACTTTGACTGAAATAACCACTCGTTACAACCGAGGTATGCAGAAAAGCATTTGTGAAGCCACAACACGCACAACCTTGAGGCGGATGGGCTACAACAGCAGAAGACCCCACCGGGTACCACTCATCTCCACTACAAATAGGAAAAAGAGGCTACAATTTGCAATTGGACAGTTGAAGACTGGAAAAATGTTGCCTGGTCTGATGAGTCTCGATTTCTGTTGAGACATTCAGATGGTAGAGTCAGAATTTGGCGTAAACAGAATGAGAACATGGATCCATCATGCCTTGTTACCACTGTGCAGGCTGGTGGTGGTGGTGTAATGGTGTGGGGGATGTTTTCTTGGCACACTTTAGGCACCTTAGTGCCAATTGGGCATCGTTTAAATGCCACGGCCTACCTGAGCATTGTTTCTGACCATGTCCATCCCTTTATGACCACCATGTACCCATCCTCTGATGGCTACTTCCAGCAGGATAATGCACCATGTCACAAAGCTCGAACCATTTCAAATTGGTTTCTTGAACATGACAATGAGTTCACTGTACTAAAATGGCCCCCACAGTCACCAGATCTCAACCCAATAGAGCATCTTTGGGATTTGGTGGAACGGGAGCTTCGTGCCCTGGATGTGCATCCCACAAATCTCCATCAACTGCAAGATGCTATCCTATCAATATGGGCCAACATTTCTAAAGAATGCTTTCAGCACCTTGTTGAATCAATGGCACGTAGAATTAAGGCAGTTCTGAAGGCGAAAGGGGGTCAAACACAGTATTAGTATGGTGTTCCTAATAATCCTTTAGGTGAGTGTACATACACACACACGCATATATATATATATATATACATGGCTGGACTGGCCATTGGGCATACCGGGCATTTGCCCGGTGGGCCGACGTGCTTTTTGGGCCGATATATCTCATACTCAAAATTTTTTTTTTATTTTTTATTTTTTTTAAACGGCCCATAAAATTTGTACATCGGCGGCCCATTCGTTTTGTTTTGTTTTGCTTAATTGGCGGCGCTGGGTTTGTGCCGGTGTAATGCATTGGTCAAAGTCACTGTTAGTTTTTTTTTCTGACAGACCAGCCCATGAAACTCGTAGATCAGCGGCCCATTGGCTCTTTTCTTGATTGACACTGGGCTGGCCCAATCACAACTTTAAACGAGTGAGCGAGCGTGCAGCAGTGGCAGTGTGTATCTGTCAAAATAGATGGAGAAGAAACGCAAGGAATGTGCAGAGAAATAACGTGAAAAAATAGAACAGGCCCTTAAAGCAGACACTGTAAACTGTGTCAAAATATATGTTTTCTGACCTTCATCAGCTCCAGCGGCAGATGATGATAGTGAGGACGGAGGATCAGGAGAGAGATGAGAGAGTGTAGAGTCCGCGGTAAGCAGAACTACTTTCAAAACACTTAGGCCATGTCATGAGTGTAGATTATTTCCACATCTGCATAGTTGACGATTACCGCAATTCACTAGAAATTTAATAAGAGGCGTTTGTAAACCATGTTTTCCGCCAAAATAAAAGCTTGATGCAGTTTGCGTCAAAATAAAAGATCATGTGCTTATCTCTTTCAAGTATAATTGGTACAACACCAATTATGAAAGTTTCCTTTATTTTTTAGTGCATTTGATTTACAAAATATGGCTATTACTGTCATTGGATTAATATTATAACTATTATTATGTAGTAGGTGTAATGTAGACACTGTAACTAAAAGAGGTTTGAATTTTTCTTTGTTTAATTTGCACACTTAATATGGGTTGGAGCTTTTAATTTTGAACTCTCAAAGTGCACCAGATTGATGAATTTAACATTAAAATGCACAAAATTTTCTCACGGGGGGGGCATGCCCCCAACCCCCCTAGAAGGACCGAGGTCCCACCACCATAGTTTTAACAAAAATCCTGTAAGAAACACTTGTATTGCTATGCCAGAGCCGCTTATAGCTTGTTTTAGGATTCACCACTGTGGAGTATTAGTTCAACTGTATTAAATATAAATTTTTTATTTATTTCATCTGTTAACCCCCTGAGGTCGGCTATCGCGCCGGCGCGATAGGCTCGTTTTTTTCCGTATGAGTGCAAAAAAATAATCAAATAAAAATATTAATTTTTATCTTTTATGCTTGTTTTGTACATCAATCGATTCTGTTAAATGTGTATTATTTTTGTGTATATTCACAATAAAAACAAAGTGTTGTGCTTTTTGCCAAATAAAGAAAAATAAACGTGATGCGAGTTCTGCGTTCTATCTGCCAGTGTCGTCCATTCTGAAACGCGTCCGAAAATGAACAATAACTCAGCGAATACTCAGTCAAACAGGCAAACAGACATACAGGCATGAAGCTTGAATTCTCTTCTCTTAAATGAAGTAATTTATATAAAAAACAAATATTCTCATGTTGTGAAATCTGTATTAAAAGAGAGCGATTCCAGTCGACCTCATTAGAGCTAATTCAAATGTAATGTGACTCCGCCTACGGAGAGCGCGCGCTATTCAAACGCAAATGAATGAGGCAATCCAAGCAAACCTGTGAACGCCCACATATCAGTTTATTCAGATCATTACTTTAACACCGTCTCAGCAGCGCTGTGAGCAATAACAATAATGAAAAAAGTACCTCAGAAGTGCGGGTATATCGAGGAGCGAGCTGAGGAATACTGTAAGTTTTTTTTTCTTCTCACGTGAATCGGGTGTCTGTTTTTGATGAATGAACGGCAGAGATGCGCGCTGTTTACCACAGCTCGCAAAAAGACAGTTTAAATTTAAATCGCGTGTGTGAATGAATGAGGATGTTTTAGCAAACTGTATTACTATGAGTAAAAATCGACTGAAATATGTTGAAATAAAATGTAGGCTATTTGTATAAGCAATACGTATTAAACTGCAATTTTATATGCCCTAATATTTCATAAAAACAACGTTACAGTCAGGCGAAATATGAAAGACAACATTTTGTTGATTTGAGTACAGTTTTTACTGTAGAATATACTGCCACATCAAATAAGCTTTTGATGAAAAAAGTACCTCAGAAGTGCGGGTGTATCGAGGAGCGAGCTGAGGAATACTGTAAGTTTTTTTTTTCTTCTCACGTGAATCGGGTTTCTGTTTTTGATGAATGAACGGCAGAGATGCGCGCTGTTTACCACAGCTCGCAAAAAGACAGTTTAAATTTAAATCGCGTGTGTGAATGAATGATGATGTTTTAGCAAACTGTATTACTATACTGAGATGAGTAAAAATCGACTGAAATATGTTGAAATAAAATGTAGGCTATTTGTATAAGCAATACGTATTAAACTGCAAATTAACATTTATATGCCCTAATATTTCATAAAAACAACGTTACAGTCAGGCGAAATATGAAAGACAACATTTTGTTGACTAGATTTGAGTACAGTTTTTACTGTAGAATATACTGAATATATATATCAAATAAGCTTTTGTTTAGCAATTTTTATATATATATAAAATAAAGTCATCAACTAAGATGTTAGCTGTTCCAATTTTGGCTATATTCAAACTAATGAATACATAGATAGGCCTAAAATGTAGGCCTATAATCTTTTTTTTTTACAAAGAAAGAGTACACTTGAAATATTGTTGAAATTTTAATTATTGTTGTAATTGTAACCTTTTTAATAAAATAGCAAAACATATTTACAAGATAGATGTGAGCAAAATCTTAAATGGTCAATATAAGTCTTCTTCTAATTTTTTGTCCTTGCATTGTGGCTCAGTCAGTCAGAGTCACACCTGAATGAATGGCTAATTTTGCAGAGTCATTATGCATAATGGGTGGGACATTTTGTATTCCAAGGTGTAAACCACTCCTCGTTCACGCCCACTCGCATAATGGCTTTCCAAGCAAAACCTGTTTTACATCAATTTAAATCAATGTATTGTTTTATCTGAACGATAAAGCAAGACTATTTTCACATAATTTTGAAGCCAGAACTCGAAGGAAGAACATCCATTTGTCAAAAGTCTTATTCATGCATATTTATTATGAGTTTTGAGATCTTCTTTCAGCAACTTTCATTTTTAATTTTTTCAATAACCACGCATAAGCATTATTCTCTTAAAAATAAAAAAATATACATGCATGGTGATCACATATTTTGGTAGCCCTGTTTGTGCTTATTAGAGTGAATTTACACCTTTGCCATTAACATGTTTATAAATAACTGAAAAAAGCACAAATGTCAGAGCATGTCAGAACACCTCCAGGGCCCAGAAAACACCTCAGACTCCAGAGGGTTAACTCTCACTCGTTCCTATACTCACTCATTACATGGCATTAGTGGTTTTAATGAATAGGATTTGGTATGCAGATATTTAAGGCCGTGCAAAGATGAGTGGTGTTTATGATCATATAGTGGGCCGGTCTGGGCAAAAATGCCCGGGCCGATTTTTTGTCCCAGTCCAGCCCTGTATATATATATATATATATATATATATATATATATATATATATATATATATATATATATATATACATACACATTTAATAGAATATATACATATACATTATCATGTATTAACCAGGGGGTAGGGTTTTAGGAGACTTAAAGTTAGCAATTTTACTGAAGAAATTACTTTTTCCAGTTTCAGAAAAAAACATGGTATCCACTAGCCATTGAGATGTTGTTGTAGGCTTATTAGATTTCCAGTGGAGTAGAATACGACACCTAGCTAACAAGGAGGTAAAGTATAAAAACCAGTTGTTTGGAATTAAACTGAGACCAGATTTTTGGTACCCCAAAGATTGCTATGGCGGGGCAAACATCAATTCACATTTTTAACACTTTAGATATAGCTGTAAAATAACTGCCCCCAACATTTTGCAATATAGGACAAGTAAAAAACATATGATTCAAATTGCACAAAGAAGCATGACATCTCTCACATCTTTATTCAATATTAGGAAATATTTTAGATAACCTGGCCTTGTAAAAATTAATTCTGTATAGTAATTTAAATTGAATGAGGCCAAGATGTGCACAAACTGTACTAAAACGTATTCTCCCACGCTCCACTTCTCACACGCTCTTTTAATTCTGTCAATAGAACAGTCATTTAAATCTAAAAGACAACCATAAATTCTTGAAACTTGTGACTTGTGATGCGGATTGACTTGCAGAAATCCTTCCCATACTAGCATCAGTGGCAGAGTTGGGTAATAAGGTAGCAGATCAGTGTCTAATCTGCAAAAACCAATACAAGTGGGACTCTGACAACTCCAAATCAGAAGATAACTGTACATAACTACAAAAATGTGCCATCTCTGTTCAGGTCTTGAAAACATATCAAGCCTTTTGCATGTCACTACTTAAATACATGATCTGAAAGAGATGGGGGAAACATATGATTCTCCAATAGTGGCATCAATGTTGAGGCAGAAGTCCGTTTAAAGTGTTGCCTAAACTGGCACCAAATCCGAAGTGTAGATACAATGCAAGTTCCGTCGTTATCAGCATAGTTCAACAAGTTCAAAACATAGTTCCAATGAACATTCGTAAACATCATCACAAAGTTGTGTGGTTGGAACGACAGCTCTCAACCTGTGGTTAGAAGCATAAGCCGCTTTCCGACCGGAGGAACCTTTTCACAGTTCCTAGAACTATTGGCTAAAGTACCCGGATGTCGGCGTGTTCGCACCGCAGGAACTAGGAACGATTTTAGTTCGAGGAACTCCATTTGGAGGAACTAATTTAGGTCCTACTTCAGAGTAGGGTCTAAACCAGCACTATAGGTACTACCCGTGTACGCTGATTGACCGAACGCACGCGGAACACCAGCACCCGCCATTTTTAAAACAGCTAGAATGTAAACACACAGATTATAGCCTATATATTTACTCCATAAACTAACTATACAAACATGGAAAACAGTGATAGATGGGTCTCTAAACCTTTATGCTGAAGAGAAAATCCAACGCAACTTTGAGGGGACCAAGCCAAAGATGATTATGTATTTCTGCTCAGCTAGCAACACTGGACATCAACCACACGGCATAGGCTAATAACCTTTTTTCATATACTGTCTACTTTCTATAACAGTTCTATCTAATAACATATTAAACAGTACTGTTAGACAGATCGCTAACTAATAAACACAGAGAATGTGAGCATTGTTTGCTCTGGCGTTCTCAGCGCCGCCAAAATAAAGGTCCGTCGCGCCGTCAAAATAAAAGTCACTGTGCTTGCATCACTCCCTTACCCCTCCTACCAGTTCCTATGGCCACTTGGCCAGTGCGAACGCAAACAGCAAAACCGAGTTTGGGGGACAGTAGTTCTTAGAACTGTTTAGAAGTGGACAGTTCCTATAACTAAGTTCCTGTAACTACTTGGTCGGAAAGCGGCTAATGTAGCTTGTTTGCATGACATGTGAACTCAATAAATCCATATCTTGAACGAAATAAGCAATCTGACATTCAGTACAATCTATATATTTTATTTAGAATACATACAAATTTCATTTACGTCTTTTACAGTAATATGGGGCTGCACAATGATGAGAAATTCATAATGGCGGGTTATTGCCCTTGAGCTGTAAGTGCCATCAGTTATACGGATTAGCGGACATGATCAAACTTTAAAGAACCAGACCTCCGGCAGACCAGAAGTCAATTTCTGCATTAGCCAGGAATCGGACCCGGGTCTCCCGCGTGGCAGGCGAGAATTCTACCACTGAACCACCAATGCTTGGCCTCCTCGAAAAGACACGCCCCTGTGTGATCGATACGAACAGGGAGTGAAGGTATGCTTCCTGGTAAGAGATGGAAGATGGGGAACATTTATTGATCTTGAGTAAAAACCCTTTTTACGAGGGGTACATAATATGGGGCTGCACAATGATGAGAAATTCATAATGGCAGGTTATTGCCCTTGAGCTTACAAATGCCATCAGTTATACGGATTAGCAGAAGTGACATGATACAACTTTAACGAACCAGACCTCTGGCAGACCAGAAGTCAATTTCTGCATTGGCCGGGAATCGGACCCAGGTCTCCCGCGTGGCAGGTGAGAATTCTACCACTGAACCACCAATGCTTGGCCTCCTCGAAAAGACACGCCCCTGTGTGATCGATACGAACAGGTAGTGAAGGTATGCTTCCTGGTAAGAGATGGAAGATGGGGAACATTTATTGATCTTGAGTAAAAACCCTTTTTACAAGGGGTACATAATATGTGGCTGCACAATGATGACAAAATTCATAATGACTTGTTCTTGCCCTTGATCTTACAAATGCCATCAGTTATATGCATTAGCAGGAGTGACATTACAAGGGTATAAAGAATTAGACCTGTGGCACACAGTTTATGCATTGGCCGGGAATCGGACCCGGGTCTCCCGCGTGGCAGGCGAGAATTCTACCACTGAACCACCAATGCTTGTCCTCCTCTAAAAGACACGCCCCTGTGTGATCGATACGAACAGGGAGTGAAGGTATGCTTCCTGGTAAGAGATGGAAGATGGGGAACATTTATTGATCTTGAGTAAAAACCTCTTTCACGAGGGGCTTATAATATGTTGCTGCACAATGATGACAAAATTCATAATGGCTTGTTATTGCCCTTGATCTTACAAATGCCATCAGTTATATGGATTAGCAGGAGTGACATTACAAGGGTATAAAGAACCAGACCTGTGGCACACAGTTTATGCATTGGCCGGGAATCGGACCCGGGTCTCCCGCATGGGAGGCGAGAATTCTACCACTGAACCACCAATGCTTGGCCTCCTTGAAAAGACACGCCCCTGTGTGATCGATACGAACAGGGAGTGAAGGTATGCTTCCTGGTAAGAGATGGAAGATGGGGAACATTTATTGATCTTGAGTAAAAACCCTTTTTACGAGGGGTACATAATATGGGGCTGCACAATGATGAGAAATTCATAATGGCAGGTTATTGCCCTTGAGCTTACAAATGCCATCAGTTATACGGATTAGCAGAAGTGACATGATACAACTTTAAAGAACCAGACCTCTGGCAGACCAGAAGTCAATTTCTGCATTGGCCGGGAATCGGACCCGGGTCTCACGCGTGGCAGGCGAGAATTCTACCACTGAACCACCAATGCTTGGCCTCCTCGAAAAGACACGCCCCTGTGTGATCGATACGAACAGGGAGTGAAGGTATGCTTCCTGGTAAGAGATGGAAGATGGGAAACATTTATTGATCTTGAGTAAAAACCTCTTTCACTAGGGGCTTATAATATGTAGCTGCACAATGATGGCAAAATTCATAATGGCTTGTTATTGCCCTTGATCTTACAAATGCCATCAGTTATATGGATTAGCAGGAGTGACATTACAAGGGTATAAAGAACCAGACCTGTGGCACACAGTTTATGCATCGGCCGGGAATCGGATCCGGGTCTCCCGCGTGGCAGGCGAGAATTCTACAACTGAACCACCAATGCTTTGCCTCCTCGAAAAGACACGCCCCTGTGTGATCGATACGAACAGGGAGTGAAGGTATGCTTCCTGGTAAGAGATGGAAGATGGGAAACATTTATTGATCTTGAGTAAAAACCTCTTTCACGAGGGGCTTATAATATGTGGCTGCACAATGATGACAAAATTCATAATGGCTTGTTATTGCCCTTGATCTTACAAATGCCATCAGTTATATGGATTAGCAGGAGTGACATTACAAGGGTATAAAGAACCAGACCTGTGGCACACAGTTTATGCATTTGCCGGGAATCGGACCCGGGTCTCCCGCGTGGGAGGCGAGAATTCTACCACTGAACCACCAATGCTTGGCCTCCTCGAAAAGACACGCCCCCGTGTGATCGATACGAACAGGGGGTGAAGGTATGCTTCCTGGTAAGAGATGCAAGATGGGGAACATTTATTTGATCTTAAGTAAAAACCCTTTTTACGAGGGGTACATAATATGGGGCTGCACAATGATGAGAAATTCATAATGGCGAGTTATTGCCCTTGAGCTTACAAATGCCATCAGTTATACGGATTAGCAGAAGTGACATGATAAAACTTTAAAGAACCAGACCAGAAGTCAATTTCTGCATTGGCCGGGAATCGGACCCGGGTCTCCCGCGTGGCAGGCGAGAATTCTACCACTGAACCACCAATGCTTGGCCTCCTCGAAAAGACACGCCCCTGTGTGATCGATACGAACAGGGAGTGAAGGTATGCTTCCTGGTAAGAGATGGAAGATGGGGAACATTTATTGATCTTGAGTAAAAACCCTTTTTACGATGGGTACATAATATGGGGCTGCACAATGATGAGAAATTCATAATGGCAGGTTATTGCCCTTGAGCTTACAAATGCCATCAGTTATACGGATTAGCAGAAGTGACATGATAAAACTTTAAAGAACCAGACCAGAAGTCAATTTCTGCATTGGCCGGGAATCGGACCCAGGTCTCCCGCGTGGCAGGCGAGAATTCTACCACTGAACCACCAATGCTTGGCCTCCTCGAAAAGACACGCCCCTGTGTGATCGATACGAACAGGGAGTGAAGGTATGCTTCCTGGTAAGAGATGGAAGATGGGGAACATTTATTGATCTTGAGTAAAAACCCTTTTTACGATGGGTACATAATATGGGGCTGCACAATGATGAGAAATTCATAATGGCAGGTTATTGCCCTTGAGCTTACAAATGCCATCAGTTATACGGATTAGCAGAAGTGACATGATACAACTTTAAAGAACCAGACCTCTGGCAGACCAGAAGTCAATTTCTGAATTGGCCGGGAATCGGACCCGGGTCTCCCGCGTGGCAGGCGAGAATTCTACCACTGAACCACCAATGCTTGGCCTCCTCTAAAAGACACGCCCCTGTGTGATCGTTACGAACAGGGAGTGAAGGTATGCTTCCTGGTAAGAGATGGAAGATGGGAAACATTTATTGATCTTGAGTAAAAACCTCTTTCACGAGGGGCTTATAATATGTGGCTGCACAATGATGACAAAATTCATAATGGCTTGTTATTGCCCTTGATCTTACAAATGCCATCAGTTATATGGATTAGCAGGAGTGACATTACAAGGGTATAAAGAACCAGACCTGTGGCACACAGTTTATGCATTTGCCGGGAATAGGACCCGGGTGTCCCGCGTGGCAGGCGAGAATTCTACCACTGAACCACCAATGCTTGGCCTCCTCAAAAAGACACGCCCCTGTGTGATCGATACGAACAGGGAGTGAAGGTATGCTTCCTGGTAAGAGATGGAAGATGGGGAACATTTATTGATCTTGAGTAAAAACCCTTTTTACGATGGGTACATAATATGGGGCTGCACAATGATGAGAAATTCATAATGGCAGGTTATTGCCCTTGAGCTTACAAATGCCATCATTTATACGGATTAGCAGAAGCGACATGATACAACTTTAAAGAACCAGACCAGAAGTCAATTTCTGCATTGGCCGGGAATCGGACCCGGGTCTCCCGCGTGGCAGGCGAGAATTCTACCACTGAACCACCAATGCTTGGCCTCCTCGAAAAGACACGCCCCTGTGTGATCGATACGAACAGGGAGTGAAGGTATGCTTCCTGGTAAGAGATGGAAGATGGGGAACATTTATTGATCTTGAGTAAAAACCCTTTTTACGATGGGTACATAATATGGGGCTGCACAATGATGAGAAATTCATAATGGCAGGTTATTGCCCTTGAGCTTACAAATGCCATCAGTTATACGGATTAGCAGAAGTGACATGATACAACTTTAAAGAACCAGACCTTCTGGTTCTTTAAAGAACCAGAATTCTACCACTGAACCACCAATGCTTGGCCTCCTCGAAAAGACACGCCGCTGTGTCATCGATACGAACAGGGAGTGAAGGTATGCTTCCTGGTAAGAGATGGAAGATGGGGAACATTTATTGATCTTGAGAAAAAACCCTTTTTACAAGGGGTACATAATATGGGGCTGCACAATGATGAGAAATTCATAATGGCAGGTTATTGCCCTTGATCTTACAAATGCCATCAGTTATACGGATTAGCAGAAGTGACATGATACAACTTTAAAGAACCAGACCTCTGGCAGACCAGAAGTCAATTTCTGCATTGGCCGGGAATCGGACCCGGGTCTCCCGCGTGGCATGCGAGAATTCTACCACTGAACCACCAATGCTTGGCCTCCTCCAAAAAACACGCCCCTGTGTGATCGATACGAACAGGTAGTGAAGGTATGCTTCCTGGTAAGAGATGGAAGATGGGGAACATTTATTGATCTTGAGTAAAAACCCTTTTTACAAGGGGTACATAATATGTGGCTGCACAATGATGACAAAATTCATAATGACTTGTTATTGCCCTTGATCTTACAAATGCCATCAGTTATATGGATTAGCAGGAGTGACATTACAAGGGTATAAAGAACCAGACCTGTGGCACACAGTTTATGCATTGGCCGGGAATCGGACCCGGGTCTCCCGCATGGGAGGCGAGAATTCTACCACTGAACCACCAATGCTTGGCCTCCTCGAAAAGACACGTCCCTGTGTGATCGATACGAACAGGGAGTGAAGATATGCTTCCTGGTAAGAGATGGAAGATGGGGAACATTTATTGATCTTGAGTAAAAACCCTTTTTACAAGGGGTACATAATATGGGGCTGCACAATGATGAGAAATTCATAATGGCGGGTTATCGCCCTTGAGCTTACAAATGCCATCAGTTATACGGATTAGCAGAAATGACATGATAAAACTTTAAAGAACCAGACCAGAAGTGAATTTCTGCATTGGCCGGGAATCGGACCCGGGTCTCCCGCGTGGCAGGCGAGAATTCTACCACTGAACCACCAATGCTTGGCCTTCTCGAATAGACACGCCCCTGTGTGATCGATACGAACAGGGAGTGAAGGTATGCTTCCTGGTAAGAGATGGAAGATGGGAAACATTTATTGATCTTGAGTAAAAACCTCTTTCACGAGGGGCTTATAATATGTGGCTGCACAATGATGACAAAATTCATAATGGCTTGTTATTGCCCTTGATCTTACAAATGCCATCAGTTATATGGATTAGCAGGAGTGACATTACAAGGGTATAAAGAACCAGACCTGTGGCACACAGTTTATGCATTGGCCGGGAATCGGACCCGGGTCTCCCGCATGGGAGGCGAGAATTCTACCACTGAACCACCAATGCTTGGCCTCTTCGAAAAGACACGCCCCTGTGTGATCGATACGAACAGGGAGTGAAGGTATGCTTCCTGGTAAGAGATGGAAGATGGGGAACATTTATTTGATCTTAAGTAAAAACCCTTTTTACGATGGGAACATAATATGGGGCTGCACAATGATGAGAAATTCATAATGGCGGGTTATTGCCCTTGAGCTTACAAATGCCATCAGTTATACGGATTAGCAGACGTGACATGATAAAACTTTAAAGAACCAGACCAGAAGTCAATTTCTGCATTGGCCGGGAATCGGACCCGGGTGTCCCGCGTGGCAGGCGAGAATTCTACCACTGAACCACTAATGCTTGGCCTCCTCGAAAAGACACGCCCCTGTGTGATCGATACGAACAGGTAGTGAATGTATGCTTCCTGGTAAGAGATGGAAGATGGGGAACATTTATTGATCTTGAGTAAAAACCCTTTTTACAAGGGGTACATAATATGTGGCTGCACAATGATGACAAAATTCATAATGACTTGTTATTGCCCTTGATCTTACAAATGCCATCAGTTATATGGATTAGCAGGAGTGACATTACAAGGGTATAAAGAACCAGACCTGTGGCACACAGTTTATGCATTGGCCGGGAATCGGACCCGGGTCTCCCGCATGGGAGGCGAGATTTCAACCACTGAACCACCAATGCTTGGCCTCCTCGAAAAGACACGCCCCTGTGTGATCGATACGAACAGGGAGTGAAGGTATGCTTCCTGGTAAGAGATGGAAGATGGGGAACATTTATTGATCTTGAGTAAAAACCCTTTTTACAATGGGTACATAATATGGGGTTGCACAATGATGAGAAATTCATAATAGCGGGTTATTGCCCTTGAGCTAACAAATGCCATCAGTTATACGGATTAGCACAAGTGATATGATAAAACTTTAAAGAACCAGACCAGAAGTCAATTTCTGCATTGGCCGGGAATCGGACCCGGGTCTCCCGCGTGGCAGGCGAGAATTCTACCACTGAACCACCAATGCTTGGCCTCCTCGAAAAGACACGCCCCTGTGTGATCGATACGAACAGGGAGCGAAGGTATGCTTCCTGGTAAGAGATGGAAGATGGGGAACATTTATTGATCTTGAGTAAAAACCCTTTTTACGATGGGTACATAATATGGGGCTGCACAATGATGAGAAATTCATAATGGCAGGTTATTGCCCTTGAGCTTACAAATGCCATCAGTTATACGGATTAGCAGAAGTGACATGATACAACTTTAAAGAACCAGACCTCTGGCAGACCAGAAGTCAATTTTTGCATTGGCCGGGAATCGGACCCGGGTCTCCCGCGTGGCAGGCGAGAATTCTACCACTGAACCACCAATGCTTGGCCTCCTCGAAAAGACACGCCCCTGTGTGATCGATACGAACAGGGGGCGAAGGTATGCTTCCTGGTAAGAGATGGAAGATGGGGAACATTTATTGATCTTGAGTAAAAACCTCTTTCACGAGGGGCTTATAATATGTGGCTGCACAATGATGACAAAATTCATAATGGCTTGTTATTGCCCTTGATCTTACAAATGCCATCAGTTATATGGATTAGCAGGAGTGACATTACAAGGGTATAAAGAACCAGACCTGTGGCACACAGTTTATGCATTGGCCGGGAATCGGACCCGGGTCTCCCGCATGGGAGGCGAGAATTCTACCACTGAACCACCAATGCTTGGCCTCCTCGAAAAGACACGCCCCTGTGTGATCGATACGAACAGGGAGTGAAGGTATGCTTCCTGGTAAGAGATGGAAGATGGGGAACATTTATTGATCTTGAGTAAAAACCCTTTTTACGATGGGTACATAATATGGGGCTGCACAATGATGAGAAATTCATAATGGCAGGTTATTGCCCTTGAGCTTACAAATGCCATCATTTATACGGATTAGCAGAAGCGACATGATACAACTTTAAAGAACCAGACCAGAAGTCAATTTCTGCATTGGCCGGGAATCGGACCCGGGTCTCCCGCGTGGCAGGCGAGAATTCTACCACTGAACCACCAATGCTTGGCCTCCTCGAAAAGACACGCCCCTGTGTGATCGATACGAACAGGGAGTGAAGGTATGCTTCCTGGTAAGAGATGGAAGATGGGGAACATTTATTGATCTTGAGTAAAAACCCTTTTTACGATGGGTACATAATATGGGGCTGCACAATGATGAGAAATTCATAATGGCAGGTTATTGCCCTTGAGCTTACAAATGCCATCAGTTATACGGATTAGCAGAAGTGACATGATACAACTTTAAAGAACCAGACCTTCTGGTTCTTTAAAGAACCAGAATTCTACCACTGAACCACCAATGCTTGGCCTCCTCGAAAAGACACGCCGCTGTGTCATCGATACGAACAGGGAGTGAAGGTATGCTTCCTGGTAAGAGATGGAAGATGGGGAACATTTATTGATCTTGAGAAAAAACCCTTTTTACAAGGGGTACATAATATGGGGCTGCACAATGATGAGAAATTCATAATGGCAGGTTATTGCCCTTGATCTTACAAATGCCATCAGTTATACGGATTAGCAGAAGTGACATGATACAACTTTAAAGAACCAGACCTCTGGCAGACCAGAAGTCAATTTCTGCATTGGCCGGGAATCGGACCCGGGTCTCCCGCGTGGCATGCGAGAATTCTACCACTGAACCACCAATGCTTGGCCTCCTCCAAAAAACACGCCCCTGTGTGATCGATACGAACAGGTAGTGAAGGTATGCTTCCTGGTAAGAGATGGAAGATGGGGAACATTTATTGATCTTGAGTAAAAACCCTTTTTACAAGGGGTACATAATATGTGGCTGCACAATGATGACAAAATTCATAATGACTTGTTATTGCCCTTGATCTTACAAATGCCATCAGTTATATGGATTAGCAGGAGTGACATTACAAGGGTATAAAGAACCAGACCTGTGGCACACAGTTTATGCATTGGCCGGGAATCGGACCCGGGTCTCCCGCATGGGAGGCGAGAATTCTACCACTGAACCACCAATGCTTGGCCTCCTCGAAAAGACACGTCCCTGTGTGATCGATACGAACAGGGAGTGAAGATATGCTTCCTGGTAAGAGATGGAAGATGGGGAACATTTATTGATCTTGAGTAAAAACCCTTTTTACAAGGGGTACATAATATGGGGCTGCACAATGATGAGAAATTCATAATGGCGGGTTATCGCCCTTGAGCTTACAAATGCCATCAGTTATACGGATTAGCAGAAATGACATGATAAAACTTTAAAGAACCAGACCAGAAGTGAATTTCTGCATTGGCCGGGAATCGGACCCGGGTCTCCCGCGTGGCAGGCGAGAATTCTACCACTGAACCACCAATGCTTGGCCTTCTCGAATAGACACGCCCCTGTGTGATCGATACGAACAGGGAGTGAAGGTATGCTTCCTGGTAAGAGATGGAAGATGGGAAACATTTATTGATCTTGAGTAAAAACCTCTTTCACGAGGGGCTTATAATATGTGGCTGCACAATGATGACAAAATTCATAATGGCTTGTTATTGCCCTTGATCTTACAAATGCCATCAGTTATATGGATTAGCAGGAGTGACATTACAAGGGTATAAAGAACCAGACCTGTGGCACACAGTTTATGCATTGGCCGGGAATCGGACCCGGGTCTCCCGCATGGGAGGCGAGAATTCTACCACTGAACCACCAATGCTTGGCCTCTTCGAAAAGACACGCCCCTGTGTGATCGATACGAACAGGGAGTGAAGGTATGCTTCCTGGTAAGAGATGGAAGATGGGGAACATTTATTTGATCTTAAGTAAAAACCCTTTTTACGATGGGAACATAATATGGGGCTGCACAATGATGAGAAATTCATAATGGCGGGTTATTGCCCTTGAGCTTACAAATGCCATCAGTTATACGGATTAGCAGACGTGACATGATAAAACTTTAAAGAACCAGACCAGAAGTCAATTTCTGCATTGGCCGGGAATCGGACCCGGGTGTCCCGCGTGGCAGGCGAGAATTCTACCACTGAACCACTAATGCTTGGCCTCCTCGAAAAGACACGCCCCTGTGTGATCGATACGAACAGGTAGTGAATGTATGCTTCCTGGTAAGAGATGGAAGATGGGGAACATTTATTGATCTTGAGTAAAAACCCTTTTTACAAGGGGTACATAATATGTGGCTGCACAATGATGACAAAATTCATAATGACTTGTTATTGCCCTTGATCTTACAAATGCCATCAGTTATATGGATTAGCAGGAGTGACATTACAAGGGTATAAAGAACCAGACCTGTGGCACACAGTTTATGCATTGGCCGGGAATCGGACCCGGGTCTCCCGCATGGGAGGCGAGATTTCAACCACTGAACCACCAATGCTTGGCCTCCTCGAAAAGACACGCCCCTGTGTGATCGATACGAACAGGGAGTGAAGGTATGCTTCCTGGTAAGAGATGGAAGATGGGGAACATTTATTGATCTTGAGTAAAAACCCTTTTTACAAGGGGTACATAATATGGGGTTGCACAATGATGAGAAATTCATAATAGCGGGTTATTGCCCTTGAGCTTACAAATGCCATCAGTTATATGGATTAGCAGACGTGACATGATAAAACTTTAAAGAACCAGACCTCTGGCAGACCAGAAGTCAATTTCTGCATTGGCCGGGAATCGGACCTGGGTCTCCCGCGTGGCAGGCGAGAATTCTACCACTGAACCACCAATGCTTGGCCGCCTTGAAAAGACACGCCCCTGTGTGATCGATACGAACAGGCAGTGAAGGTATGCTTCCTGGTAAGAGATGGAAGATGGGGAACATTTATTGATCTTGAGTAAAAACCCTTTTTACGAGGGGTACATAATATGGGGCTGCACAATGATGATAAATTCATAATGGCAGGTTATTGCCCTTGAGCTTACAAATGCCATCAGTTATATGGATTAGCAGACGTGACATGATAAAACTTTAAAGAACCAGACCAGAAGTCAATTTCTGCATTGGCCGGGAATCGGACCCGGGTCTCCCGCGTGGCAGGCGAGAATTCTACCACTGAACCACCAATGCTTGGCCTCCTCGAAAAGACACGCCCCTGTGTGATCGATACGAACAGGGAGTGAAGGTATGCTTCCTGGTAAGAGATGGAAGATGGGGAACATTTATTGATCTTGAGTAAAAACCTCTTTCACGAGGGGCTTATAATATGTGGCTGCACAATGATGACAAAATTCATAATGGCGGGTTATTGCCCTTGAGCTTACAAATGCCATCAGTTATACGGATTAGCAGAAGTGACATGATACAACTTTAAAGAACCAGACCTCTGGCAGACCAGAAGTCAATTTCTGCATTGGCCGGGAATCGGACCCGGGTCTCCCGCGTGGCAGGCGAGAATTTTTTTTTTTTTATTGAAAATTTTCCAAATACAAAAAGTACATCATAACTTTCATCACTTTCAATACATCACTTTACAATACAAGTACTCAGTACAATATACTTAAGCTTAAAAACTGTAAAAAAAAATAAAATACAAATAAAGTAAAAGTAAAACCTAAAAAAACAAATCACTTCCCGGTACATTCCATGCTAAATCTTTTAAAACTTTAGAAACCCTTGGAGTAAAAACCACATAAAAGCTTTGCAACATGTTTTCATACTTAAAATACAAATACAGTCCTTCAATATATCTTTCTGTTTTCCTTTTAAGAACATTCCAGACATCAAGCACCACTTTTCCTTTTTTGGCCACATTTCTTCTTTCCCATACTGCATTTTTTATCAACATTATTAACAGGTTCACAAACTTTTTACTTTGACAATTTTCCTCCCATCCAAACATCACTATCCTCTTCCATTCTATTACCTCTTCGTCCCAGTCCTCAATTAATCCTTTTATCATCTTTTTGCATTTTCTGTAAAGTCCCTCCAACTCTTTACAGTATAAAAACAAGTGTAAAATTCCTTCGTCTTCGTCTTTGCATACTTTACATGTTGCATTCTGTTCCATTCCGATCTTAGTTAAAATACATTCAGTAAAAATTGCTTTGTGCCTTATAAAATACTCTAAACATTCCAGCTTGGTTTCCACTATCTTTCCCCTCATATTCCTCCATATACTTTCTTTTTTCAGATCTTTAATTCTCTGTACCCAAAAATTGTTAGCAACTGGTTCTTTAAAAACAGCATCTCTAAAATAACAGTAAAACTGTTTAACATTACACTCCTTAAAATTACATAGTTTCCCTTTCAGTCTGACATAAATTTCTTTCTCTTCCTTCGATTCCTCCATGTTTACTATTCTTTTAATCCATTCCTTCGGTATTGCGTTTTTGACAATTTCGTATTTATTTTCTATTTCTGTTTTGTTGCATTCCTCTTTTGCTTCCTCCATTGCATCCATTATAAATTGTGATGGTAAAAACCCTTCTTGAAATTCATACAACACATCTCTTACCCTTGTTATTCCCACCTCCATCCATTTTTTGAAAAAAATCTCTTTCCCATCTCTTAAAATACTTTTGTTTAAGAACAGAGGTTGGTTTAAAATGTTTTCTCTTCCTTTCAGATTATAATCTATTACAGTTAAGAAATCCCCCCAAGCACTTAAAATTTCCTTATAAAAGTCAGGTAATCCTTCCGCCATCCATTTTTTTGTTTTCATCCATAAAATATCCTCCCCCAAATTAAAATTCCCACATTTGTTTAAAAAATATTTCATTACTTTCTTCCATTCTGTTTCATTTTCTTCCTGCAGCAATTTTTTGACTATTTTAACTCTTAAGCAGTTTTTCCTTTGTTTAATATCCATTAACCCCAACCCACCCTCTTCTAATGGTCCTAATAAGGTGTTGTATGCTATTCTCGATGGTTTACCCTCCCACAAAAAACAGAGAAAACATTTCTTCAACCTCCCTTCTACCCACAAAGGCATTTCTGTCACATATAAAACGTACCACAGCTTTGAAACCATTAAAACATTCAATACTAAAACCTTCCCTTTCAAATTTAAAGCCCTCATTCTCCAAAAATTTAACCTCCGCTCTATTCCTGTTATCAATTCCTCCCACATTTTTTCTCTTACTTGTCTCCCATCTTTTCCCATTAAAATCCCTAAAATCCTAATTTCTTCAACTTCCTTAAAATTAAATTCCGTTAAAACTGACGTTGCCCCAAACTTCATATACACTGTCTTGTCCTCATTAATTTTACTTCCTGATCCTTTGCAAAATTCTTGTACATTCTTCATTACTTGTTTTACACTCTCTTTCTCTTTAACTATTATTGTTGTGTCATCCGCATACTGAAAAATTGTCCCTTCTGCTTTGCTTTCCTGTATTTGTATTCCTTTTATTTTCTCTTCTTTTCGTATTGCTAGGCCCAAAGTTTCTGCTACAAGAGAGTTTACAACTTTAAAGAACCAGACCTCTGGCAGACCAGAAGTCAATTTCTGCATTGGCCGGGAATCGGACCCGGGTCTCCCGCGTGGCAGGCGAGAATTCTACCACTGAACCACCAATGCTTGGCCTCCTCGAAAAGACACGCACCTGTGTGATCGATACAAACAGGGAGTGAAGATATGCTTCCTGGTAAGAGATGGAAGATGGGGAACATTTATTGATCTTGAGTAAAAACCCTTTTTACGAGGGGTACATAATATGGGGCTGCACAATGATGAGAAATTCATAATGGCAGGTTATTGCCCTTGAGCTTACAAATGCCATCAGTTATACGGATTAGCAGAAGTGACATGATACAACTTTAAAGAACCAGACCTCTGGCAGACCAGAAGTCAATTTCTGCATTGGCCGGGAATCGGACCCGGGTCTCCCGCGCGGGAGCCGAATATGGGTAAGCTTAACTTCCCTTAACTTTTCCCATTCATTCTCTATGGTAGTGCTTAACACTACGGATGCAATATACTTTTGGCCACACATAGACTTCCTGGCGCTGTTTCGCTTTTTCCGTGGCGGGGAATTTAAAAAGCGTAGTGTCTGTCATCTATCAATCATTCGCATTCGAGAGATTTGTTTACCGGACTTGTCAGCAAACTTGTTTTGTTTTGTTACTGTCTAAACTACCTGCAGACAGATTTTACCTCAGGTGACCGCATATACATTATTATTCATATATTTTATCATTTAAATTGCATGTATTATCATGTAATCCTATTGTTAATTGTATTGAATGGTTTGTGATGTTAAGAAACAGTAAACCAAACTTCTCGTTATAAATACAGCTGTTATCTTTGTTTGTTAAGGTGAATGTTTCATCATTGATATCTTACTATGTAGGTTACTTGAATACAATGTTTAAAATATGTTCACAGTGCTGTAAGATGTAATGGAGGATCAAACCTACAGACATTAAAAATGAATGAATACATAGATAAATAAATGTGATAATAGGAAAATAAATTAAGGGAATAAACGCATTATCCCCCCCCCCTCCTTTTTTTTTGCGCTTTTATATTTTAATGGGGTTTTTTTATTCTTTTTAATTTTATTTATTTTTTTCTTTTTATATTTATTTATGTATTCATTCATATTTATATTTATTTATTCCAATATGTATTTATTTCCAGATTTATTTATTTTAACCTTTATTTATTTCAATTTGATTTACTTTTTATATTTATTCTTACATTTCTTTGCTGTGCATGATAATTAGGTGGGTTGGTCTTGCTTACCAAATATAAAAATGAATTAACAAATAAATATTTTTATGTACAAATGTATAAAAGTAGAAAATAAATAAATAAATAAAAATACAAAAATGAATTTTATTAAAAATAAATATTTTTTATTTTATCAAGTCGTTTATTCCTCCTTTATTTATTTTCCTATTATTATCACATTTATTTATCTTTTTATTTATTTACATATGTATTCATTCATCTTTAATTTCTGCAGGTTTGGTCCTCCTATAATGTAATTAATATCACACACACACACACACACATATATATTACATTTAAATTAATATATATATATATATATATATATATATATGTGTGTGTGTGTGTGTGTGTGTGTGTGTGTGTGTGTGTGTGTGTGCAATTTAATGGTAAAATTTAACATTTTTAATTTGTTAAACTTGTTAAAACTTTTTATATATACATTTATACATATATATTTTTATATTAAATATGTATTATACATATATTAAGCAATTTAAATAATGAGTATTAAATAACGCAAATTTTTTAAACACTACTTTACTTTTTTTTAAGTCTCTTGTGCTTTAAGGCTGCATTCATTCATTTAAGAAACAGTAATATTATGGAATATTATGGCAATTTAAAATAAATGTTTATATATATCACTGATGCTTTAGTCTTTTTCACTTTAAGTATTTTCATGCTTATGCTGAGACGCTAATAAATACATTATGATTTCAGAAAAGCATCATGAAGAAAACAGTGTTTTTTCCCGGGAAAGTCAAAGTGTCTTTCAGGAAAGGAACATCAGGCCATTTACACCGGGACCCATCAGAAGACACAAGAAGAATTAAAGACAACCCTTCACTGCAGGACAAGTCAACACCTCAAAGAGAAGTTGAATGCTCGTTCTGTTGTGAAGTACTTTATAATTCTCGCTCGCATATTACACTCATTTTGCTCAATTTCAGAAATGCTTAGAGGACTCCTCTTCTGCTGAGACCCTTCTTGCTGCTGATCCAGACTGTGATTTTTCACTGTTTTTCTACTCCGAGTGCTGTGACAGTGAAGGAACACACATCTGAGGAGTTTTCTTTTAGATGCAGGTAATTAATGTATTATTCATACATCATCAATGTGTGTAATCTGTCTGTCTAATCTATGCACACAAAACAGAAATACTTCATTTAATAATTTTGTGAATCTCTTTTAGAACTGCCAAGCACACCCCCACTGCCCATAGCAGCTTCTCCCTGCGCTGCTCGGACTGGACCCATTAAGACAGGGTTGAGTCTTTGTGTTGGACCATAACAGATGGACAGATCCAATGAGAAATGTCATTGATGGCTTGCTGGCCAAGCACCACGGGAGCAAGGACCTTCTTACAAAGGTGGATGCTGAATATGGTACAGAGTGCCTGCACTGACCCCAACAGCCTTCTGCACTCAACCACACAGCAGCACATAAGCAGGTACATAAAACAACTTGCTAAAAACAAGAACACTAATGTTCTAAACACTAAACACTAACTTCACTTAACACCAGCCCAGAAAAGCTCCTGGAGACACAGCAGTTCTGGCAGCGTCTGCACTCAGGCAGTGAAACCATCAGTGTCCCAGTGACAGTACTGCCACCTGCCCCAGTCAATCCACCCGCAAAGACTGTTCCTGAGGCTCTCTGGACCAGGCAGCGCTTGAGAAGATGGTGAAGGACATCAGGCAGTTCAGCAGCAACAACAACAACAGCATATGCTGCAAAAAAGCACACTAGATCCTGTTTAGCCTGTGGTCAGCCTAAGTCTCGATACATGGGTGATGGCACCTCAATACACTTCTTTTATCAAGGTGGTGATGTTAAATACTTCTACTGCTCCAAGAAAGTATTTGACATATTCAGCAGAGGGCCTGACCAACCCCAGAATGCCTTTTGAAGACTTTGCAGAGACTCCTTTTTGTCAGCGGGAACTGGAGGCCTCTAGGCAGAGAGGGGGAGAAACGAAGAGGGTGACTGAGGAGAGAAGCAAGAGGAAATCAGTGGTGGAGCATCCGTCTGGTCGTCTGTGCAGATTCTGCCACCTGCCACTGAAACAAGGACCCAACAGTCCTCATATTCACACTGGTTTCCCTGGAGTGGCAGGCAAATACATTTACTGTCCTGCTAAAGTGTTTTCCCCTTATCAGGCTCAGGGAATGAGTGCAGAAATGTCATGGAGAGACTTTCAGCAGTCTCCATTCTATGAGGCTGAGAAGCAGAGGTGGATTGGGGAAAAGAAAAAATTACTTCACTAGCAAATGACATGCCCAGACCTCAAATACTGTTTTATAACACAAAGACATTCCTTGCACAGTGGTATGCATATATGTATAAACATATTACTGCACTTTTAATATATATATTTTAAATATTTCATTTATTTCCATTTGTTCATTAATATACCAAAAGTTTTGTATTTTATTGTATAGCATTGTATTTTAGTGTTTTTTTTTTAAGTTAATTTATTGACTTCCATTGTTATTTTATCTTGTTAATGTTAATTACTGTTACTGTTAAACTCTGCACATAATTATTTAATTTAAAATATTTTTTCTTGTTTTTTCCTGTTCTCACCAACTTTAGATTTTATTATTATTGTTGTTGTTTAATCTATTATTTTAAATTGTTCAATTTATTTCCATTTGTTTACTAAAATACCAAATATGTATATATCTGTACTATAAATAAAATGAAAATCTCTATTTGGTGTTTATTGGTTATATTTCATATATATTGGATTTCTGTACATAGTTATTCAAATATAATGTGAATATCTCAAATAAAGGTCTAAAACATTATCAAAATGTTCTTTTCAATTATTCAAATTCAAATGTTTTCTATATTAAAGATAACTATACCTTTATTATAATGTAAAGGTTTATTAAGTTAATTGCACATCTTTTACATCCTACACAATAACAAATATTACAAGTTTTATTTTATTTTTGTGCACAAAGTTCTTTTATTATATGTTAATCGTACAAAAAGTGTATCTAGATGTAAAAATTATTAAAAAATTAATTTTATGGTATTTGTGGCCGAGACGGGAATCGAACCTCTAATTTGGTGTTTTATTTCTGGCCCGCCTCCCTGGAATTTCCTCCGTTCCTATTGGCTAGCAGCGCTCTACACCTACTTACGGCTGGCCATTTGTGGCCGAGACGGGAATCGAACCTCTAATTTGGTGTTTTATTTCTGGCCCGCCTCCCTGGAATTTCCTCCGTTCCTATTGGCTAGCAGCGCTCTACACCTACTTACGGCTGGTCCCCGCGTGGCAGGCGAGAATTCTACCACTGAACCACTAATGCTTGGCCTCCTCGAAAAGACACGCCCCTGTGTGATCGATACGAACAGGTAGTGAATGTATGCTTCCTGGTAAGAGATGGAAGATGGGGAACATTTATTGATCTTGAGTAAAAACCCTTTTTACAAGGGGTACATAATATGTGGCTGCACAATGATGACAAAATTCATAATGACTTGTTATTGCCCTTGATCTTACAAATGCCATCAGTTATATGGATTAGCAGGAGTGACATTACAAGGGTATAAAGAACCAGACCTGTGGCACACAGTTTATGCATTGGCCGGGAATCGGACCCGGGTCTCCCGCATGGGAGGCGAGATTTCAACCACTGAACCACCAATGCTTGGCCTCCTCGAAAAGACACGCCCCTGTGTGATCGATACGAACAGGGAGTGAAGGTATGCTTCCTGGTAAGAGATGGAAGATGGGGAACATTTATTGATCTTGAGTAAAAACCCTTTTTACAATGGGTACATAATATGGGGTTGCACAATGATGAGAAATTCATAATAGCGGGTTATTGCCCTTGAGCTAACAAATGCCATCAGTTATACGGATTAGCACAAGTGATATGATAAAACTTTAAAGAACCAGACCAGAAGTCAATTTCTGCATTGGCCGGGAATCGGACCCGGGTCTCCCGCGTGGCAGGCGAGAATTCTACCACTGAACCACCAATGCTTGGCCTCCTCGAAAAGACACGCCCCTGTGTGATCGATACGAACAGGGAGCGAAGGTATGCTTCCTGGTAAGAGATGGAAGATGGGGAACATTTATTGATCTTGAGTAAAAACCCTTTTTACGATGGGTACATAATATGGGGCTGCACAATGATGAGAAATTCATAATGGCAGGTTATTGCCCTTGAGCTTACAAATGCCATCAGTTATACGGATTAGCAGAAGTGACATGATACAACTTTAAAGAACCAGACCTCTGGCAGACCAGAAGTCAATTTTTGCATTGGCCGGGAATCGGACCCGGGTCTCCCGCGTGGCAGGCGAGAATTCTACCACTGAACCACCAATGCTTGGCCTCCTCGAAAAGACACGCCCCTGTGTGATCGATACGAACAGGGGGCGAAGGTATGCTTCCTGGTAAGAGATGGAAGATGGGGAACATTTATTGATCTTGAGTAAAAACCTCTTTCACGAGGGGCTTATAATATGTGGCTGCACAATGATGACAAAATTCATAATGGCTTGTTATTGCCCTTGATCTTACAAATGCCATCAGTTATATGGATTAGCAGGAGTGACATTACAAGGGTATAAAGAACCAGACCTGTGGCACACAGTTTATGCATTGGCCGGGAATCGGACCCGGGTCTCCCGCATGGGAGGCGAGAATTCTACCACTGAACCACCAATGCTTGGCCTCCTCGAAAAGACACGCCCCTGTGTGATCGATACGAACAGGGAGTGAAGGTATGCTTCCTGGTAAGAGATGGAAGATGGGGAACATTTATTGATCTTGAGTAAAAACCCTTTTTACGATGGGTACATAATATGGGGCTGCACAATGATGAGAAATTCATAATGGCAGGTTATTGCCCTTGAGCTTACAAATGCCATCAGTTATCCGGATTAGCAGAAGTGACATGATACAACTTTAAAGAACCAGACCTCTGGCAGACCAGAAGTCAATTTCTGCATTGGCCGGGAATCGGACCCGGGTCTCCCGCGTGGCAGGCGAGAATTCTACCACTGAACCACCAATGCTTGGCCTCCTCGAAAAGACACGCCCCTGTGTGATCGATACGAACAGGGAGTGAAGGTATGCTTCCTGGTAAGAGATGGAAGATGGGGAACATTTATTGATCTTGAGTAAAAACCTCTTTCACGAGGGGCTTATAATATGTGGCTGCACAATGATGACAAAATTCATAATATCTTGTTATTGCCCTTGATCTTACAAATGCCATCAGTTATACGGATTAGCAGGAGTGACATTACAAGGGTATAAAGAACCAGACCTGTGGCACACAGTTTATGCATTGGCCGGGAATCGGACCCGGGTCTCCCGCATGGGAGGCGAGAATTCTACCACTGAACCACCAATGCTTGGCCTCCTCGAAAAGACACGCCCCTGTGTGATCGATACGAACAGGGAGCGAAGGTATGCTTCCTGGTAAGAGATGGAAGATGGGGAACATTTATTGATCTTGAGTAAAAACCCTTTTTACGATGGGTACATAATATGGGGCTGCACAATGATGAGAAATTCATAATGGCAGGTTATTGCCCTTGAGCTTACAAATGCCATCAGTTATCCGGATTAGCAGAAGTGACATGATACAACTTTAAAGAACCAGACCTCTGGCAGACCAGAAGTCAATTTCTGCATTGGCCGGGAATCGGACCCGGGTCTCCCGCGTGGCAGGCGAGAATTCTACCACTGAACCACCAATGCTTGGCCTCCTCGAAAAGACACGCCCCTGTGTGATCGATACGAACAGGGAGCGAAGGTATGCTTCCTGGTAAGAGATGGAAGATGGGGAACATTTATTGATCTTGAGTAAAAACCCTTTTTACGATGGGTACATAATATGGGGCTGCACAATGATGAGAAATTCATAATGACAGGTTATTGCCCTTGAGCTTACAAATGCCATCAGTTATACGGATTAGCAGAAGTGACATGATACAACTTTAAAGAACCAGACCTCTGGCAGACCAGAAGTCAATTTTTGCATTGGCCGGGAATCGGACCCGGGTCTCCCGCGTGGCAGGCGAGAATTCTACCACTGAACCACCAATGCTTGGCCTCCTCGAAAAGACACGCCCCTGTGTGATCGATACGAACAGGGAGCGAAGGTATGCTTCCTGGTAAAAGATGGAAGATGGGGAACATTTATTGATCTTGAGTAAAAACCTCTTTCACGAGGGGCTTATAATATGTGGCTGCACAATGATGACAAAATTCATAATGGCTTGTTATTGCCCTTGATCTTACAAATGCCATCAGTTATATGGATTAGCAGGAGTGACATTACAAGGGTATAAAGAACCAGACCTGTGGCATACAGTTTATGCATTGGCCGGGAATCAGACCCGGGTCTCCCGCATGGGAGGCGAGAATTCTACCAATGAACCACCAATGCTTGGACTCCTCGAAAAGACACGCCCCTGTGTGATCGATACGAACAGGGAGCGAAGGTATGCTTCCTGGTAAGAGATGGAAGATGGGGAACATTTATTGATCTTGAGTAAAAACCCTTTTTACGATGGGTACATAATATGGGGCTGCACAATGATGATAAATTCATAATGGCAGGTTATTGCCCTTGAGCTTACAAATGCCATCAGTTATACGGATTAGCAGAAGTGACATGATAAAACTTTAAAGAACCAGACCTCTGGCAGACCAGAAGTCAATTTCTGCATTGGCCGGGAATCGGACCCGGGTCTCCCGCGTGGCAGGCGAGAATTCTACCACTGAACCACTAATGCTTGGCCTCCTCGAAAAGACACGCCCCTGTGTGATCGATACGAACAGGGAGCGAAGGTATGCTTCCTGGTAAGAGATGGAAGATGGGGAACATTTATTGATCTTGAGTAAAAACCCTTTTTACGATGGGTACATAATATGGGGCTGCACAATGATGAGAAATTCATAATGACAGGTTATTGCCCTTGAGCTTACAAATGCCATCAGTTATCCGGATTAGCAGAAGTGACATGATACAACTTTAAAGAACCAGACCTCTGGCAGACCAGAAGTCAATTTCTGCATTGGCCGGGAATCGGACCCGGGTCTCCCGCGTGGCAGGCGAGAATTCTACCACTGAACCACCAATGCTTGGCCTCCTCGAAAAGACACGCCCCTGTGTGATCGATACGAACAGGGAGTGAAGGTATGCTTCCTGGTAAGAGATGGAAGATGGGGAACATTTATTGATCTTGAGTAAAAACCTCTTTCACGAGGGGCTTATAATATGTGGCTGCACAATGATGACAAAATTCATAATATCTTGTTATTGCCCTTGATCTTACAAATGCCATCAGTTATACGGATTAGCAGGAGTGACATTACAAGGGTATAAAGAACCAGACCTGTGGCACACAGTTTATGCATTGGCCGGGAATCGGACCCGGGTCTCCCGCATGGGAGGCGAGAATTCTACCACTGAACCACCAATGCTTGGCCTCCTCGAAAAGACACGCCCCTGTGTGATCGATACGAACAGGGAGCGAAGGTATGCTTCCTGGTAAGAGATGGAAGATGGGGAACATTTATTGATCTTGAGTAAAAACCCTTTTTACGATGGGTACATAATATGGGGCTGCACAATGATGAGAAATTCATAATGGCAGGTTATTGCCCTTGAGCTTACAAATGCCATCAGTTATCCGGATTAGCAGAAGTGACATGATACAACTTTAAAGAACCAGACCTCTGGCAGACCAGAAGTCAATTTCTGCATTGGCCGGGAATCGGACCCGGGTCTCCCGCGTGGCAGGCGAGAATTCTACCACTGAACCACCAATGCTTGGCCTCCTCGAAAAGACACGCCCCTGTGTGATCGATACGAACAGGGAGCGAAGGTATGCTTCCTGGTAAGAGATGGAAGATGGGGAACATTTATTGATCTTGAGTAAAAACCCTTTTTACGATGGGTACATAATATGGGGCTGCACAATGATGAGAAATTCATAATGACAGGTTATTGCCCTTGAGCTTACAAATGCCATCAGTTATACGGATTAGCAGAAGTGACATGATACAACTTTAAAGAACCAGACCTCTGGCAGACCAGAAGTCAATTTTTGCATTGGCCGGGAATCGGACCCGGGTCTCCCGCGTGGCAGGCGAGAATTCTACCACTGAACCACCAATGCTTGGCCTCCTCGAAAAGACACGCCCCTGTGTGATCGATACGAACAGGGAGCGAAGGTATGCTTCCTGGTAAAAGATGGAAGATGGGGAACATTTATTGATCTTGAGTAAAAACCTCTTTCACGAGGGGCTTATAATATGTGGCTGCACAATGATGACAAAATTCATAATGGCTTGTTATTGCCCTTGATCTTACAAATGCCATCAGTTATATGGATTAGCAGGAGTGACATTACAAGGGTATAAAGAACCAGACCTGTGGCATACAGTTTATGCATTGGCCGGGAATCAGACCCGGGTCTCCCGCATGGGAGGCGAGAATTCTACCAATGAACCACCAATGCTTGGACTCCTCGAAAAGACACGCCCCTGTGTGATCGATACGAACAGGGAGCGAAGGTATGCTTCCTGGTAAGAGATGGAAGATGGGGAACATTTATTGATCTTGAGTAAAAACCCTTTTTACGATGGGTACATAATATGGGGCTGCACAATGATGATAAATTCATAATGGCAGGTTATTGCCCTTGAGCTTACAAATGCCATCAGTTATACGGATTAGCAGAAGTGACATGATAAAACTTTAAAGAACCAGACCTCTGGCAGACCAGAAGTCAATTTCTGCATTGGCCGGGAATCGGACCCGGGTCTCCCGCGTGGCAGGCGAGAATTCTACCACTGAACCACTAATGCTTGGCCTCCTCGAAAAGACACGCCCCTGTGTGATCGATACGAACAGGGAGCGAAGGTATGCTTCCTGGTAAGAGATGGAAGATGGGGAACATTTATTGATCTTGAGTAAAAACCCTTTTTACGATGGGTACATAATATGGGGCTGCACAATGATGAGAAATTCATAATGACAGGTTATTGCCCTTGAGCTTACAAATGCCATCAGTTATACGGATTAGCAGAAGTGACATGATACAACTTTAAAGAACCAGACCTCTGGCAGACCAGAAGTCAATTTTTGCATTGGCCGGGAATCGGACCCGGGTCTCCCGCGTGGCAGGCGAGAATTCTACCACTGAACCACCAATGCTTGGCCTCCTCGAAAAGACACGCCCCTGTGTGATCGATACGAACAGGGAGCGAAGGTATGCTTCCTGGTAAAAGATGGAAGATGGGGAACATTTATTGATCTTGAGTAAAAACCTCTTTCACGAGGGGCTTATAATATGTGGCTGCACAATGATGACAAAATTCATAATGGCTTGTTATTGCCCTTGATCTTACAAATGCCATCAGTTATATGGATTAGCAGGAGTGACATTACAAGGGTATAAAGAACCAGACCTGTGGCATACAGTTTATGCATTGGCCGGGAATCAGACCCGGGTCTCCCGCATGGGAGGCGAGAATTCTACCAATGAACCACCAATGCTTGGACTCCTCGAAAAGACACGCCCCTGTGTGATCGATACGAACAGGGAGCGAAGGTATGCTTCCTGGTAAGAGATGGAAGATGGGGAACATTTATTGATCTTGAGTAAAAACCCTTTTTACGAGGGGTACATAATATGGGGCTGCACAATGATGATAAATTCATAATGGCAGGTTATTGCCCTTGAGCTTACAAATGCCATCAGTTATACGGATTAGCAGAAGTGACATGATAAAACTTTAAAGAACCAGACCTCTGGCAGACCAGAAGTCAATTTCTGCATTGGCCGGGAATCGGACCCGGGTCTCCCGCGTGGCAGGCGAGAATTCTACCACTGAACCACCAATGCTTGGCCTCCTCGAAAAGACACGCCCCTGTGTGATCGATACGAACAGGTAGTAAAGGTATGCTTCCTGGTAAGAGATGGAAGATGGGGAACATTTATTGATCTTGAGTAAAAACCCTTTTTACGAGGGGTACATAATATGGGGCTGCACAATGATGAGAAATTCATAATGGCAGGTTATTGCCCTTGAGCTTACAAATGCCATCAGTTATACGGATTAGCAGAAGTGACATGATACAACTTTAAAGAACCAGACCTCTGGCAGACCAGAAGTCAATTTCTGCATTGGCCGGGAATCGGACCCGGGTCTCCCGCGTGGCAGGCGAGAATTCTACCACTGAACCACCAATGCTTGGCCTCCTCGAAAAGACACGCCCCTGTGTGATCGATACGAACAGGTAGTAAAGGTATGCTTCCTGGTAAGAGATGGAAGATGGGGAACATTTATTGATCTTGAGTAAAAACCCTTTTTACGAGGGGTACATAATATGGGGCTGCACAATGATGAGAAATTCATAATGGCAGGTTATTGCCCTTGAGCTTACAAATGCCATCAGTTATACGGATTAGCAGAAGTGACATGATACAACTTTAAAGAACCAGACCTCTGGCAGACCAGAAGTCAATTTCTGCATTGGCCGGGAATCGGACCCGGGTCTCCCGCGTGGCAGGCGAGAATTCTACCACTGAACCACCAATGCTTGGCCTCCTCGAAAAGACACGCCCCTGTGTGATCGATACGAACAGGGGGCGAAGGTATGCTTCCTGGTAAGAGATGGAAGATGGGGAACATTTATTGATCTTGAGTAAAAACCTCTTTCACGAGGGGCTTATAATATGTGGCTGCACAATGATGACAAAATTCATAATGGCTTGTTATTGCCCTTGATCTTACAAATGCCATCAGTTATATGGATTAGCAGGAGTGACATTACAAGGGTATAAAGAACCAGACCTGTGGCACACAGTTTATGCATTGGCCGGGAATCGGACCCGGGTCTCCCGCATGGGAGGCGAGAATTCTACCACTGAACCACCAATGCTTGGCCTCCTCGAAAAGACACGCCCCTGTGTGATCGATACGAACAGGGAGTGAAGGTATGCTTCCTGGTAAGAGATGGAAGATGGGGAACATTTATTGATCTTGAGTAAAAACCCTTTTTACGATGGGTACATAATATGGGGCTGCACAATGATGAGAAATTCATAATGGCAGGTTATTGCCCTTGAGCTTACAAATGCCATCAGTTATCCGGATTAGCAGAAGTGACATGATACAACTTTAAAGAACCAGACCTCTGGCAGACCAGAAGTCAATTTCTGCATTGGCCGGGAATCGGACCCGGGTCTCCCGCGTGGCAGGCGAGAATTCTACCACTGAACCACCAATGCTTGGCCTCCTCGAAAAGACACGCCCCTGTGTGATCGATACGAACAGGGAGTGAAGGTATGCTTCCTGGTAAGAGATGGAAGATGGGGAACATTTATTGATCTTGAGTAAAAACCTCTTTCACGAGGGGCTTATAATATGTGGCTGCACAATGATGACAAAATTCATAATGTCTTGTTATTGCCCTTGATCTTACAAATGCCATCAGTTATATGGATTAGCAGGAGTGACATTACAAGGGTATAAAGAACCAGACCTGTGGCATACAGTTTATGCATTGGCCGGGAATCGGACCCGGGTCTCCCGCATGGGAGGCGAGAATTCTACCAATGAACCACCAATGCTTGGACTCCTCGAAAAGACACGCCCCTGTGTGATCGATACGAACAGGGAGCGAAGGTATGCTTCCTGGTAAGAGATGGAAGATGGGGAACATTTAATGATCTTGAGTAAAAACCCTTTTTACAAGGGGTACATAATATGGGGCTGCACAATGATGATAAATTCATAATGGCAGGTTATTGCCCTTGAGCTTACAAATGCCATCAGTTATACGGATTAGCAGAAGTGACATGATAAAACTTTAAAGAACCAGACCTCTGGCAGACCAGAAGTCAATTTCTGCATTGGCCGGGAATCGGACCCGGGTCTCCCGCGTGGCAGGCGAGAATTCTACCACTGAACCACCAATGCTTGGCCTCCTCGAAAAGACACGCCCCTGTGTGATCGATACGAACAGAGAGTGAAGGTATGCTTCCTGGTAAGAGATGGAAGATGGGGAACATTTATTGATCTTGAGTAAAAACCCTTTTTACAAGGGGTACATAATATGGGGCTGCACAATGATGAGAAATTCATAATGGCAGGTTATTGCCCTTGAGCTTACAAATGCCATCAGTTATACGGATTAGCAGAAGTGACATGATAAAACTTTAAAGAACCAGACCTCTGGCAGACCAGAAGTCAATTTCTGCATTGGCCGGGAATCGGACCCGGGTCTCCCGCGTGGCAGGCGAGAATTCTACCACTGAACCACCAATGCTTGGCCTCCTCGAAAAGACACGCCCCTGTGTGATCGATACGAACAGGGAGTGAAGGTATGCTTCCTGGTAAGAGATGGAAGATGGGGAACATTTATTGATCTTGAGTAAAAACCTCTTTCACGAGGGGCTTATAATATGTGGCTGCACAATGATGACAAAATTCATAATGTCTTGTTATTGCCCTTGATCTTACAAATGCCATCAGTTATATGGATTAGCAGGAGTGACATTACAAGGGTATAAAGAACCAGACCTGTGGCATACAGTTTATGCATTGGCCGGGAATCGGACCCGGGTCTCCCGCATGGGAGGCGAGAATTCTACCAATGAACCACCAATGCTTGGACTCCTCGAAAAGACACGCCCCTGTGTGATCGATACGAACAGGGAGCGAAGGTATGCTTCCTGGTAAGAGATGGAAGATGGGGAACATTTAATGATCTTGAGTAAAAACCCTTTTTACAAGGGGTACATAATATGGGGCTGCACAATGATGAGAAATTCATAATGGCGGGTTATTGCCCTTGAGCTTACAAATGCCATCAGTTATACGGATTAGCAGAAGTGACATGATAAAACTTTAAAGGACCAGACCTCTGGCAGACCAGAAGTCAATTTCTGCATTGGCCGGGAATCGGACCCGGGTCTCCCGCGTGGCAGGCGAGATTTCTACCACTGAACCACCAATGCTTGGCCTCCTCGAAAAGACACGCCCCTGTGTGATCGATACGAACAGGGAGCGAAGGTATGCTTCCTGGTAAGAGATGGAAGATGAGGAACATTTATTGATCTTGATTAAAAACCCTTTTTACGAGGGGTACATAATATGGGGCTGCACAATGATGAGAAATTCATAATGGCAGGTTATTGCCCTTGAGCTTACAAATGCCATCAGTTATACGGATTAGCAGAAGTGACATGATAAAACTTTAAAGAACCAGACCTCTGGCAGACCAGAAGTCAATTTCTGCATTGGCCGGGAATCGGACCCGGGTCTCCCGCGTGGCAGGCGAGAATTCTACCACTGAACCACCAATGCTTGGCCTCCTCGAAAAGACACGCCCCTGTGTGATCGATACGAACAGGGGGCGAAGGTATGCTTCCTGGTAAGAGATGGAAGATGGGGAACATTTATTGATCTTGAGTAAAAACCCTTTTTACGAGGGGTACATAATATGGGGCTGCACAATGATGATAAATTCATAATGGCAGGTTATTGCCCTTGAGCTTACAAATGCCATCAGTTATACGGATTAGCAGAAGTGACATGATAAAACTTTAAAGAACCAGACCTCTGGCAGACCAGAAGTCAATTTCTGCATTGGCCGGGAATCGGACCCGGGTCTCCCGCGTGGCAGGCGAGAATTCTACCACTGAACCACCAATGCTTGGCCTCCTCGAAAAGACACGCCCCTGTGTGATCGATACGAACAGAGAGTGAAGGTATGCTTCCTGGTAAGAGATGGAAGATGGGGAACATTTATTGATCTTGAGTAAAAACCCTTTTTACAAGGGGTACATAATATGGGGCTGCACAATGATGAGAAATTCATAATGGCGGGTTATTGCCCTTGAGCTTACAAATGCCATCAGTTATACGGATTAGCAGAAGTGACATGATAAAACTTTAAAGAACCAGACCAGAAGTCAATTTCTGCATTGGCCGGGAATCGGACCCGGGTCTCCCGCGTGGCAGGCGAGAATTCTACCACTGAACCACCAATGCTTGGCCTCCTTGAAAAGACACGCCCCTGTGTGATCGATACGAACAGGGAGTGAAGGTATGCTTCCTAGTAAGAGATGGAAGATGGGGAACATTTATTGATCTTGAGTAAAAACCTCTTTCACGAGGGGCTTATAATATGTGGCTGCACAATGATGACAAAATTCATAATGGCTTGTTATTACCCTTGATCTTACAAATGCCATCAGTTATATGGATTAGCAGGAGTGACATTACAAGGGTATAAAGAACCAGACCTGTGGCACACAGTTTATGCATTGGCCGGGAATCGGACCCGGGTCTCCCGCGTGGCAGGCGAGAATTCTACCACTGAACCACCAATGCTTGGCCGCCTCGAAAAGACACGCCCCTGTGTGATCGATACGAACAGGCAGTGAAGGTATGCTTCCTGGTAAGAGATGGAAGATGGGGAACATTTATTGATCTTGAGTAAAAACCCTTTTTACGAGGGGTACATAATATGGGGCTGCACAATGATGAGAAATTCATAATGGCAGGTTATTGCCCTTGAGCTTACAAATGCCATCAGTTATATGGATTAGCAGACGTGACATGATAAAACTTTAAAGAACCAGACCTCTGGCAGAGCAGAAGTCAATTTCTGCATTGGCCGGGAATCGGACCCGGGTCTCCCGCGTGGCAGGCGAGAATTCTACCACTGAACCACCAATGCTTGGCCTCCTCGAAAAGACACGCCCCTGTGTGATCGATACGAACAGGGAGTGAAGGTATGCTTCCTGGTAAGAGATGGAAGATGGGGAACATTTATTGATCTTGAGTAAAAACCTCTTTCACGAGGGGCTTATAATATGTGGCTGCACAATGATGACAAAATTCATAATGGCGGGTTATTGCCCTTGAGCTTACAAATGCCATCAGTTATACGGATTAGCAGAAGTGACATGATACAACTTTAAAGAACCAGACCTCTGGCAGACCAGAAGTCAATTTCTGCATTGGCCGGGAATCGGACACGGGTCTACCGCGTGGCAGGCGAGAATTCTACTACTGAACCACCAATGCTTGGCTGACTCGAAAAGACACGCCCCTGTGTGATCGATACGAACAGGCAGTGAAGGTATGCTTCCTGGTAAGAGATGGAAGATGGGGAACATTTATTGATCTTGAGTAAAAACCCTTTTTACGAGGGGTACATAATATGGGGCTGCACAATGATGAGAAATTCATAATGGCAGGTTATTGCCCTTGAGCTTACAAATGCCATCAGTTATATGGATTAGCAGACGTGACATGATAAAACTTTAAAGAACCAGACCTCTGGCAGACCAGAAGTCAATTTCTGCATTGGCCGGGAATCGGACCCGGGTCTCCCGCGTGGCAGGCGAGAATTCTACCACTGAACCACCAATGCTTGGCCTCCTCGAAAAGACACGCCCCTGTGTGATCGATACGAACAGGGAGCGAAGGTATGCTTCCTGGTAAGAGATGGAAGATGGGGAACATTTATTGATCTTGAGTAAAAACCTCTTTCACGAGGGGCTTTTAATATGTGGCTGCACAATGATGACAAAATTCATAATGGCGGGTTATTGCCCTTGAGCTTACAAATGCCATCAGTTATACGGATTAGCAGAAGTGACATGATTCAACTTTAAAGAACCAGACCTCTGGCAGACCAGAAGTCAATTTCTGCATTGGCCGGGAATCGGACCCGGGTCTCCCGCGTGGCAGGCGAGAATTCTACCACTGAACCACCAATGCTTGGCCTCCTCGAAAAGACACGCCCCTGTGTGATCGATACGAACAGGGAGCGAAGGTATGCTTCCTGGTAAGAGATGGAAGATGGGGAACATTTATTGATCTTGAGTAAAAACCTCTTTCACGAGGGGCTTATAATATGTGGCTGCACAATGATGACAAAATTCATAATGGCGGGTTATTGCCCTTGAGCTTACAAATGCCATCAGTTATACGGATTAGCAGAAGTGACATGATACAACTTTAAAGAACCAGACCTCTGGCAGACCAGAAGTCAATTTCTGCATTGGCCGGGAATCGGACCCGGGTGTCCCGCGTGGCAGGCGAGAATTCTACCACTGAACCACCAATGCTTGGCCTCCTCGAAAAGACACGCCCCTGTGTGATCGATACGAACAGGGAGCGAAGGTATGCTTCCTGGTAAGAGATGGAAGATGGGGAACATTTATTGATCTTGAGTAAAAACCCTTTTTACGAGGGGTACATAATATGGGGCTGCACAATGATGAGAAATTCATAATGGCAGGTTATTGCCCTTGAGCTTACAAATGCCATCAGTTATATGGATTAGCAGACGTGACATGATAAAACTTTAAAGAACCAGACCTCTGGCAGACCAGAAGTCAATTTCTGCATTGGCCGGGAATCGGACCCGGGTCTCCCGCGTGGCAGGCGAGAATTCTACCACTGAACCACCAATGCTTGGCCTCCTCGAGAAGACACGCCCCTGTGTGATCGATACGAACAGGGAGCGAAGGTATGCTTCCTGGTAAGAGATGGAAGATGGGGAACATTTATTGATCTTGAGTAAAAACCTCTTTCACGAGGGGCTTATAATATGTGGCTGCACAATGATGACAAAATTCATAATGGCGGGTTATTGCCCTTGAGCTTACAAATGCCATCAGTTATACGGATTAGCAGAAGTGACATGATACAACTTTAAAGAACCAGACCTCTGGCAGACCAGAAGTCAATTTCTGCATTGGCCGGGAATCGGACCCGGGTCTCCCGCGTGGCAGGCGAGAATTCTACCACTGAACCACCAATGCTTGGCCGCCTCGAAAAGACACGCCCCTGTGTGATCGATACGAACAGGCAGTGAAGGTATGCTTCCTGGTAAGAGATGGAAGATGGGGAACATTTATTGATCTTGAGTAAAAACCCTTTTTACGAGGGGTACATAATATGGGGCTGCACAATGATGAGAAATTCATAATGGCAGGTTATTGCCCTTGAGCTTACAAATGCCATCAGTTATACGGATTAGCAGAAGTGACATGATACAACTTTAAAGAACCAGACCTCTGGCAGACCAGAAGTCAATTTCTGCATTGGCCGGGAATCGGACCCGGGTCTCCCGCGTGGCAGGCGAGAATTCTACCACTGAACCACCAATGCTTGGCCGCCTCGAAAAGACACGCCCCTGTGTGATCGATACGAACAGGCAGTGAAGGTATGCTTCCTGGTAAGAGATGGAAGATGGGGAACATTTATTGATCTTGAGTAAAAACCCTTTTTACGAGGGGTACATAATATGGGGCTGCACAATGATGAGAAATTCATAATGGCAGGTTATTGCCCTTGAGCTTACAAATGCCATCAGTTATATGGATTAGCAGACGTGACATGATACAACTTTAAAGAACCAAACCTCTGGCAGACCAGAAGTCAATTTCTGCATTGGCCGGGAATCGGACCCGGGTCTCCCGCGTGGCAGGCGAGAATTCTACCACTGAACCACCAATGCTTGGCCTCCTCGAGAAGACACGCCCCTGTGTGATCGATACGAACAGGGAGCGAAGGTATGCTTCCTGGTAAGAGATGGAAGATGGGGAACATTTATTGATCTTGAGTAAAAACCTCTTTCACGAGGGGCTTATAATATGTGGCTGCACAATGATGACAAAATTCATAATGGTGGGTTATTGCCCTTGAGCTTACAAATGCCATCAGTTATACGGATTAGCAGAAGTGACATGATACAACTTTAAAGAACCAGACCTCTGGCAGACCAGAAGTCAATTTCTGCATTGGCCGGGAATCGGACCCGGGTCTCCCGCGTGGCAGGCGAGAATTCTACCACTGAACCACCAATGCTTGGCTGCCTCGAAAAGACACGCCCCTGTGTGATCGATACGAACAGGCAGTGAAGGTATGCTTCCTGGTAAGAGATGGAAGATGGGGAACATTTATTGATCTTGAGTAAAAACCCTTTTTACGAGGGGTACATAATATGGGGCTGCACAATGATGAGAAATTCATAATGGCAGGTTATTGCCCTTGAGCTTACAAATGCCATCAGTTATATGGATTAGCAGACGTGACATGATAAAACTTTAAAGAACCAGACCTCTGGCAGAGCAGAAGTCAATTTCTGCATTGGCCGGGAATCGGACCCGGGTCTCCCGCGTGGCAGGCGAGAATTCTACCACTGAACCACCAATGCTTGGCCTCCTCGAAAAGACACGCCCCTGTGTGATCGATACGAACAGGGAGCGAAGGTATGCTTCCTGGTAAGAGATGGAAGATGGGGAACATTTATTGATCTTGAGTAAAAACCTCTTTCAGGAGGGGCTTATAATATGTGGCTGCACAATGATGACAAAATTCATAATGGCGGGTTATTGCCCTTGAGCTTACAAATGCCATCAGTTATACGGATTAGCAGAAGTGACATGATACAACTTTAAAGAACCAGACCTCTGGCAGACCAGAAGTCAATTTCTGCATTGGCCGGGAATCGGACACGGGTCTACCGCGTGGCAGGCGAGAATTCTACCACTGAACCACCAATGCTTGGCCGCCTCGAAAAGACACGCCCCTGTGTGATCGATACGAACAGGCAGTGAAGGTATGCTTCCTGGTAAGAGATGGAAGATGGGGAACATTTATTGATCTTGAGTAAAAACCCTTTTTACGAGGGGTACATAATATGGGGCTGCACAATGATGAGAAATTCATAATGGCAGGTTATTGCCCTTGAGCTTACAAATGCCATCAGTTATATGGATTAGCAGACGTGACATGATACAACTTTAAAGAACCAGACCTCTGGCAGACCAGAAGTCAATTTCTGCATTGGCCGGGAATCGGACCCGGGTCTCCCGCGTGGCAGGCGAGAATTCTACCACTGAACCACCAATGCTTGGCCTCCTCGAGAAGACACGCCCCTGTGTGATCGATACGAACAGGGAGCGAAGGTATGCTTCCTGGTAAGAGATGGAAGATGGGGAACATTTATTGATCTTGAGTAAAAACCTCTTTCACGAGGGGCTTATAATATGTGGCTGCACAATGATGACAAAATTCATAATGGCGGGTTATTGCCCTTGAGCTTACAAATGCCATCAGTTATACGGATTAGCAGAAGTGACATGATACAACTTTAAAGAACCAGACCTCTGGCAGACCAGAAGTCAATTTCTGCATTGGCCGGGAATCGGACCCGGGTCTCCCGCGTGGCAGGCGAGAATTCTACCACTGAACCACCAATGCTTGGCCGCCTCGAAAAGACACGCCCCTGTGTGATCGATACGAACAGGCAGTGAAGGTATGCTTCCTGGTAAGAGATGGAAGATGGGGAACATTTATTGATCTTGAGTAAAAACCCTTTTTACGAGGGGTACATAATATGGGGCTGCACAATGATGAGAAATTCATAATGGCAGGTTATTGCCCTTGAGCTTACAAATGCCATCAGTTATATGGATTAGCAGACGTGACATGATACAACTTTAAAGAACCAGACCTCTGGCAGACCAGAAGTCAATTTCTGCATTGGCCGGGAATCGGACCCGGGTCTCCCGCGTGGCAGGCGAGAATTCTACCACTGAACCACCAATGCTTGGCTGCCTCGAAAAGACACGCCCCTGTGTGATCGATACGAACAGGCAGTGAAGGTATGCTTCCTGGTAAGAGATGGAAGATGGGGAACATTTATTGATCTTGAGTAAAAACCCTTTTTACGAGGGGTACATAATATGGGGCTGCACAATGATGAGAAATTCATAATGGCAGGTTATTGCCCTTGAGCTTACAAATGCCATCAGTTATATGGATTAGCAGACGTGACATGATAAAACTTTAAAGAACCAGACCTCTGGCAGAGCAGAAGTCAATTTCTGCATTGGCCGGGAATCGGACCCGGGTCTCCCGCGTGGCAGGCGAGAATTCTACCACTGAACCACCAATGCTTGGCCTCCTCGAAAAGACACGCCCCTGTGTGATCGATACGAACAGGGAGTGAAGGTATGCTTCCTGGTAAGAGATGGAAGATGGGGAACATTTATTGATCTTGAGTAAAAACCTCTTTCACGAGGGGCTTATAATATGTGGCTGCACAATGATGACAAAATTCATAATGGCGGGTTATTGCCCTTGAGCTTACAAATGCCATCAGTTATACGGATTAGCAGAAGTGACATGATACAACTTTAAAGAACCAGACCTCTGGCAGACCAGAAGTCAATTTCTGCATTGGCCGGGAATCGGACACGGGTCTACCGCGTGGCAGGCGAGAATTCTACCACTGAACCACCAATGCTTGGCTGCCTCGAAAAGACACGCCCCTGTGTGATCGATACGAACAGGCAGTGAAGGTATGCTTCCTGGTAAGAGATGGAAGATGGGGAACATTTATTGATCTTGAGTAAAAACCCTTTTTACGAGGGGTACATAATATGGGGCTGCACAATGATGAGAAATTCATAATGGCAGGTTATTGCCCTTGAGCTTACAAATGCCATCAGTTATATGGATTAGCAGACGTGACATGATACAACTTTAAAGAACCAGACCTCTGGCAGACCAGAAGTCAATTTCTGCATTGGCCGGGAATCGGACCCGGGTCTCCCGCGTGGCAGGCGAGAATTCTACCACTGAACCACCAATGCTTGGCCTCCTCGAAAAGACACGCCCCTGTGTGATCGATACGAACAGGGAGCGAAGGTATGCTTCCTGGTAAGAGATGGAAGATGGGGAACATTTATTGATCTTGAGTAAAAACCTCTTTCACGAGGGGCTTATAATATGTGGCTGCACAATGATGACAAAATTCATAATGGCGGGTTATTGCCCTTGAGCTTACAAATGCCATCAGTTATACGGATTAGCAGAAGTGACATGATTCAACTTTAAAGAACCAGACCTCTGGCAGACCAGAAGTCAATTTCTGCATTGGCCGGGAATCGGACCCGGGTCTCCCGCGTGGCAGGCGAGAATTCTACCACTGAACCACCAATGCTTGGCCTCCTCGAAAAGACACGCCCCTGTGTGATCGATACGAACAGGGAGCGAAGGTATGCTTCCTGGTAAGAGATGGAAGATGGGGAACATTTATTGATCTTGAGTAAAAACCCTTTTTACGAGGGGTACATAATATGGGGCTGCACAATGATGAGAAATTCATAATGGCAGGTTATTGCCCTTGAGCTTACAAATGCCATCAGTTATATGGATTAGCAGACGTGACATGATAAAACTTTAAAGAACCAGACCTCTGGCAGACCAGAAGTCAATTTCTGCATTGGCCGGGAATCGGACCCGGGTCTCCTGCGTGGCAGGCGAGAATTCTACCACTGAACCACCAATGCTTGGCCTCCTCGAGAAGACACGCCCCTGTGTGATCGATACGAACAGGGAGCGAAGGTATGCTTCCTGGTAAGAGATGGAAGATGGGGAACATTTATTGATCTTGAGTAAAAACCTCTTTCACGAGGGGCTTATAATATGTGGCTGCACAATGATGACAAAATTCATAATGGCGGGTTATTGCCCTTGAGCTTACAAATGCCATCAGTTATACGGATTAGCAGAAGTGACATGATACAACTTTAAAGAAGCAGACCTCTGGCAGACCAGAAGTCAATTTCTGCATTGGCCGGGAATCGGACACGGGTCTACCGCGTGGCAGGCGAGAATTCTACCACTGAACCACCAATGCTTGGCTGACTCGAAAAGACACGCCCCTGTGTGATCGATACGAACAGGCAGTGAAGGTATGCTTCCTGGTAAGAGATGGAAGATGGGGAACATTTATTGATCTTGAGTAAAAACCCTTTTTACGAGGGGTACATAATATGGGGCTGCACAATGATGAGAAATTCATAATGGCAGGTTATTGCCCTTGAGCTTACAAATGCCATCAGTTATATGGATTAGCAGACGTGACATGATAAAACTTTAAAGAACCAGACCTCTGGCAGACCAGAAGTCAATTTCTGCATTGGCCGGGAATCGGACCCGGGTCTCCCGCGTGGCAGGCGAGAATTCTACCACTGAACCACCAATGCTTGGCCTCCTCGAAAAGACACGCCCCTGTGTGATCGATACGAACAGGGAGCGAAGGTATGCTTCCTGGTAAGAGATGGAAGATGGGGAACATTTATTGATCTTGAGTAAAAACCTCTTTCACGAGGGGCTTATAATATGTGGCTGCACAATGATGACAAAATTCATAATGGCGGGTTATTGCCCTTGAGCTTACAAATGCCATCAGTTATACGGATTAGCAGAAGTGACATGATTCAACTTTAAAGAACCAGACCTCTGGCAGACCAGAAGTCAATTTCTGCATTGGCCGGGAATCGGACCCGGGTCTCCCGCGTGGCAGGCGAGAATTCTACCACTGAACCACCAATGCTTGGCCTCCTCGAAAAGACACGCCCCTGTGTGATCGATACGAACAGGGAGCGAAGGTATGCTTCCTGGTAAGAGATGGAAGATGGGGAACATTTATTGATCTTGAGTAAAAACCCTTTTTACGAGGGGTACATAATATGGGGCTGCACAATGATGAGAAATTCATAATGGCAGGTTATTGCCCTTGAGCTTACAAATGCCATCAGTTATATGGATTAGCAGACGTGACATGATACAACTTTAAAGAACCAGACCTCTGGCAGACCAGAAGTCAATTTCTGCATTGGCCGGGAATCGGACCCGGGTCTCCCGCGTGGCAGGCGAGAATTCTACCACTGAACCACCAATGCTTGGCCGCCTCGAAAAGACACGCCCCTGTGTGATCGATACGAACAGGCAGTGAAGGTATGCTTCCTGGTAAGAGATGGAAGATGGGGAACATTTATTGATCTTGAGTAAAAACCCTTTTTACAAGGGGTACATAATATGGGGCTGCACAATGATGAGAAATTCATAATGGCAGGTTATTGCCCTTGAGCTTACAAATGCCATCAGTTATATGGATTAGCAGACGTGACATGATAAAACTTTAAAGAACCAGACCTCTGGCAGACCAGAAGTCAATTTCTGCATTGGCCGGGAATCAGACCCGGGTCTCCCGCGTGGCAGGCGAGAATTCTACCACTGAACCACCAATGCTTGGCCTCCTCGAAAAGACACGCCCCTGTGTGATCGATACGAACAGGGAGCGAAGGTATGCTTCCTGGTAAGAGATGGAAGATGGGGAACATTTATTGATCTTGAGTAAAAACCTCTTTCACGAGGGGCTTATAATATGTGGCTGCACAATGATGACAAAATTCATAATGGCGGGTTATTGCCCTTGAGCTTACAAATGCCATCAGTTATACGGATTAGCAGAAGTGACATGATTCAACTTTAAAGAACCAGACCTCTGGCAGACCAGAAGTCATTTTCTGCATTGGCCGGGAATCGGACCCGGGTCTCCCGCGTGGCAGGCGAGAATTCTACCACTGAACCACCAATGCTCGGCCTCCTCGAAAAGACACGCCCCTGTGTGATCGATACGAACAGGGAGCGAAGGTATGCTTCCTGGTAAGAGATGGAAGATGGGGAACATTTATTGATCTTGAGTAAAAACCCTTTTTACGAGGGGTACATAATATGGGGCTGCACAATGATGAGAAATTCATAATGGCAGGTTATTGCCCTTGAGCTTACAAATGCCATCAGTTATATGGATTAGCAGACGTGACATGATAAAACTTTAAAGAACCAGACCTCTGGCAGACCAGAAGTCAATTTCTGCATTGGCCGGGAATCGGACCCGGGTCTCCCGCGTGGCAGGCGAGAATTCTACCACTGAACCACCAATGCTTGGCCTCCTCGAAAAGACACGCCCCTGTGTGATCGATACGAACAGGGAGCGAAGGTATGCTTCCTGGTAAGAGATGGAAGATGGGGAACATTTATTGATCTTGAGTAAAAACCTCTTTCACGAGGGGCTTATAATATGTGGCTGCACAATGATGACAAAATTCATAATGGCGGGTTATTGCCCTTGAGCTTACAAATGCCATCAGTTATACGGATTAGCAGAAGTGACATGATACAACTTTAAAGAACCAGACCTCTGGCAGACCAGAAGTCAATTTCTGCATTGGCCGGGAATCGGACACGGGTCTACCGCGTGGCAGGCGAGAATTCTACCACTGAACCACCAATGCTTGGCCGCCTCGAAAAGACACGCCCCTGTGTGATCGATACGAACAGGCAGTGAAGGTATGCTTCCTGGTAAGAGATGGAAGATGGGGAACATTTATTGATCTTGAGTAAAAACCCTTTTTACGAGGGGTACATAATATGGGGCTGCACAATGATGAGAAATTCATAATGGCAGGTTATTGCCCTTGAGCTTACAAATGCCATCAGTTATATGGATTAGCAGACGTGACATGATACAACTTTAAAGAACCAGACCTCTGGCAGACCAGAAGTCAATTTCTGCATTGGCCGGGAATCGGACCCGGGTCTACCGCGTGGCAGGCGAGAATTCTACCACTGAACCACCAATGCTTGGCCTCCTCGAGAAGACACGCCCCTGTGTGATCGATACGAACAGGGAGCGAAGGTATGCTTCCTGGTAAGAGATGGAAGATGGGGAACATTTATTGATCTTGAGTAAAAACCTCTTTCACGAGGGGCTTATAATATGTGGCTGCACAATGATGACAAAATTCATAATGGCGGGTTATTGCCCTTGAGCTTACAAATGCCATCAGTTATACGGATTAGCAGAAGTGACATGATACAACTTTAAAGAACCAGACCTCTGGCAGACCAGAAGTCAATTTCTGCATTGGCCGGGAATCGGACCCGGGTCTCCCGCGTGGCAGGCGAGAATTCTACCACTGAACCACCAATGCTTGGCCGCCTCGAAAAGACACGCCCCTGTGTGATCGATACGAACAGGCAGTGAAGGTATGCTTCCTGGTAAGAGATGGAAGATGGGGAACATTTATTGATCTTGAGTAAAAACCCTTTTTACGAGGGGTACATAATATGGGGCTGCACAATGATGAGAAATTCATAATGGCAGGTTATTGCCCTTGAGCTTACAAATGCCATCAGTTATATGGATTAGCAGACGTGACATGATACAACTTTAAAGAACCAGACCTCTGGCAGACCAGAAGTCAATTTCTGCATTGGCCGGGAATCGGACCCGGGTCTCCCGCGTGGCAGGCGAGAATTCTACCACTGAACCACCAATGCTTGGCTGCCTCGAAAAGACACGCCCCTGTGTGATCGATACGAACAGGCAGTGAAGGTATGCTTCCTGGTAAGAGATGGAAGATGGGGAACATTTATTGATCTTGAGTAAAAACCCTTTTTACGAGGGGTACATAATATGGGGCTGCACAATGATGAGAAATTCATAATGGCAGGTTATTGCCCTTGAGCTTACAAATGCCATCAGTTATATGGATTAGCAGACGTGACATGATAAAACTTTAAAGAACCAGACCTCTGGCAGAGCAGAAGTCAATTTCTGCATTGGCCGGGAATCGGACCCGGGTCTCCCGCGTGGCAGGCGAGAATTCTACCACTGAACCACCAATGCTTGGCCTCCTCGAAAAGACACGCCCCTGTGTGATCGATACGAACAGGGAGTGAAGGTATGCTTCCTGGTAAGAGATGGAAGATGGGGAACATTTATTGATCTTGAGTAAAAACCTCTTTCACGAGGGGCTTATAATATGTGGCTGCACAATGATGACAAAATTCATAATGGCGGGTTATTGCCCTTGAGCTTACAAATGCCATCAGTTATACGGATTAGCAGAAGTGACATGATACAACTTTAAAGAACCAGACCTCTGGCAGACCAGAAGTCAATTTCTGCATTGGCCGGGAATCGGACACGGGTCTACCGCGTGGCAGGCGAGAATTCTACCACTGAACCACCAATGCTTGGCTGCCTCGAAAAGACACGCCCCTGTGTGATCGATACGAACAGGCAGTGAAGGTATGCTTCCTGGTAAGAGATGGAAGATGGGGAACATTTATTGATCTTGAGTAAAAACCCTTTTTACGAGGGGTACATAATATGGGGCTGCACAATGATGAGAAATTCATAATGGCAGGTTATTGCCCTTGAGCTTACAAATGCCATCAGTTATATGGATTAGCAGACGTGACATGATACAACTTTAAAGAACCAGACCTCTGGCAGACCAGAAGTCAATTTCTGCATTGGCCGGGAATCGGACCCGGGTCTCCCGCGTGGCAGGCGAGAATTCTACCACTGAACCACCAATGCTTGGCCTCCTCGAAAAGACACGCCCCTGTGTGATCGATACGAACAGGGAGCGAAGGTATGCTTCCTGGTAAGAGATGGAAGATGGGGAACATTTATTGATCTTGAGTAAAAACCTCTTTCACGAGGGGCTTATAATATGTGGCTGCACAATGATGACAAAATTCATAATGGCGGGTTATTGCCCTTGAGCTTACAAATGCCATCAGTTATACGGATTAGCAGAAGTGACATGATTCAACTTTAAAGAACCAGACCTCTGGCAGACCAGAAGTCAATTTCTGCATTGGCCGGGAATCGGACCCGGGTCTCCCGCGTGGCAGGCGAGAATTCTACCACTGAACCACCAATGCTTGGCCTCCTCGAAAAGACACGCCCCTGTGTGATCGATACGAACAGGGAGCGAAGGTATGCTTCCTGGTAAGAGATGGAAGATGGGGAACATTTATTGATCTTGAGTAAAAACCCTTTTTACGAGGGGTACATAATATGGGGCTGCACAATGATGAGAAATTCATAATGGCAGGTTATTGCCCTTGAGCTTACAAATGCCATCAGTTATATGGATTAGCAGACGTGACATGATAAAACTTTAAAGAACCAGACCTCTGGCAGACCAGAAGTCAATTTCTGCATTGGCCGGGAATCGGACCCGGGTCTCCTGCGTGGCAGGCGAGAATTCTACCACTGAACCACCAATGCTTGGCCTCCTCGAGAAGACACGCCCCTGTGTGATCGATACGAACAGGGAGCGAAGGTATGCTTCCTGGTAAGAGATGGAAGATGGGGAACATTTATTGATCTTGAGTAAAAACCTCTTTCACGAGGGGCTTATAATATGTGGCTGCACAATGATGACAAAATTCATAATGGCGGGTTATTGCCCTTGAGCTTACAAATGCCATCAGTTATACGGATTAGCAGAAGTGACATGATACAACTTTAAAGAAGCAGACCTCTGGCAGACCATAAGTCAATTTCTGCATTGGCCGGGAATCGGACACGGGTCTACCGCGTGGCAGGCGAGAATTCTACCACTGAACCACCAATGCTTGGCTGCCTCGAAAAGACACGCCCCTGTGTGATCGATACGAACAGGCAGTGAAGGTATGCTTCCTGGTAAGAGATGGAAGATGGGGAACATTTATTGATCTTGAGTAAAAACCCTTTTTACGAGGGGTACATAATATGGGGCTGCACAATGATGAGAAATTCATAATGGCAGGTTATTGCCCTTGAGCTTACAAATGCCATCAGTTATATGGATTAGCAGACGTGACATGATAAAACTTTAAAGAACCAGACCTCTGGCAGACCAGAAGTCAATTTCTGCATTGGCCGGGAATCGGACCCGGGTCTCCCGCGTGGCAGGCGAGAATTCTACCACTGAACCACCAATGCTTGGCCTCCTCGAAAAGACACGCCCCTGTGTGATCGATACGAACAGGGAGCGAAGGTATGCTTCCTGGTAAGAGATGGAAGATGGGGAACATTTATTGATCTTGAGTAAAAACCTCTTTCACGAGGGGCTTATAATATGTGGCTGCACAATGATGACAAAATTCATAATGGCGGGTTATTGCCCTTGAGCTTACAAATGCCATCAGTTATACGGATTAGCAGAAGTGACATGATTCAACTTTAAAGAACCAGACCTCTGGCAGACCAGAAGTCAATTTCTGCATTGGCCGGGAATCGGACCCGGGTCTCCCGCGTGGCAGGCGAGAATTCTACCACTGAACCACCAATGCTTGGCCTCCTCGAAAAGACACGCCCCTGTGTGATCGATACGAACAGGGAGCGAAGGTATGCTTCCTGGTAAGAGATGGAAGATGGGGAACATTTATTGATCTTGAGTAAAAACCCTTTTTACGAGGGGTACATAATATGGGGCTGCACAATGATGAGAAATTCATAATGGCAGGTTATTGCCCTTGAGCTTACAAATGCCATCAGTTATATGGATTAGCAGACGTGACATGATACAACTTTAAAGAACCAGACCTCTGGCAGACCAGAAGTCAATTTCTGCATTGGCCGGGAATCGGACCCGGGTCTCCCGCGTGGCAGGCGAGAATTCTACCACTGAACCACCAATGCTTGGCCGCCTCGAAAAGACACGCCCCTGTGTGATCGATACGAACAGGCAGTGAAGGTATGCTTCCTGGTAAGAGATGGAAGATGGGGAACATTTATTGATCTTGAGTAAAAACCCTTTTTACGAGGGGTACATAATATGGGGCTGCACAATGATGAGAAATTCATAATGGCAGGTTATTGCCCTTGAGCTTACAAATGCCATCAGTTATATGGATTAGCAGACGTGACATGATAAAACTTTAAAGAACCAGACCTCTGGCAGACCAGAAGTCAATTTCTGCATTGGCCGGGAATCAGACCCGGGTCTCCCGCGTGGCAGGCGAGAATTCTACCACTGAACCACCAATGCTTGGCCTCCTCGAAAAGACACGCCCCTGTGTGATCGATACGAACAGGGAGCGAAGGTATGCTTCCTGGTAAGAGATGGAAGATGGGGAACATTTATTGATCTTGAGTAAAAACCTCTTTCACGAGGGGCTTATAATATGTGGCTGCACAATGATGACAAAATTCATAATGGCGGGTTATTGCCCTTGAGCTTACAAATGCCATCAGTTATACGGATTAGCAGAAGTGACATGATTCAACTTTAAAGAACCAGACCTCTGGCAGACCAGAAGTCATTTTCTGCATTGGCCGGGAATCGGACCCGGGTCTCCCGCGTGGCAGGCGAGAATTCTACCACTGAACCACCAATGCTCGGCCTCCTCGAAAAGACACGCCCCTGTGTGATCGATACGAACAGGGAGCGAAGGTATGCTTCCTGGTAAGAGATGGAAGATGGGGAACATTTATTGATCTTGAGTAAAAACCCTTTTTACGAGGGGTACATAATATGGGGCTGCACAATGATGAGAAATTCATAATGGCAGGTTATTGCCCTTGAGCTTACAAATGCCATCAGTTATATGGATTAGCAGACGTGACATGATAAAACTTTAAAGAACCAGACCTCTGGCAGAGCAGAAGTCAATTTCTGCATTGGCCGGGAATCGGACCCGGGTCTCCCGCGTGGCAGGCGAGAATTCTACCACTGAACCACCAATGCTTGGCCTCCTCGAAAAGACACGCCCCTGTGTGATCGATACGAACAGGGAGCGAAGGTATGCTTCCTGGTAAGAGATGGAAGATGGGGAACATTTATTGATCTTGAGTAAAAACCTCTTTCACGAGGGGCTTATAATATGTGGCTGCACAATGATGACAAAATTCATAATGGCGGGTTATTGCCCTTGAGCTTACAAATGCCATCAGTTATACGGATTAGCAGAAGTGACATGATTCAACTTTAAAGAACCAGACCTCTGGCAGACCAGAAGTCAATTTCTGCATTGGCCGGGAATCGGACCCGGGTCTCCCGCGTGGCAGGCGAGAATTCTACCACTGAACCACCAATGCTTGGCCTCCTCGAAAAGACACGCCCCTGTGTGATCGATACGAACAGGGAGCGAAGGTATGCTTCCTGGTAAGAGATGGAAGATGGGGAATATTTATTGATCTTGAGTAAAAACCCTTTTTACGAGGGGTACATAATATGGGGCTGCACAATGATGAGAAATTCATAATGGCAGGTTATTGCCCTTGAGCTTACAAATGCCATCAGTTATATGGATTAGCAGACGTGACATGATACAACTTTAAAGAACCAGACCTCTGGCAGACCAGAAGTCAATTTCTGCATTGGCCGGGAATCGGACCCGGGTCTCCCGCGTGGCAGGCGAGAATTCTACCACTGAACCACCAATGCTTGGCCTCCTCGAGAAGACACGCCCCTGTGTGATCGATACGAACAGGGAGCGAAGGTATGCTTCCTGGTAAGAGATGGAAGATGGGGAACATTTATTGATCTTGAGTAAAAACCTCTTTCACGAGGGGCTTATAATATGTGGCTGCACAATGATGACAAAATTCATAATGGCGGGTTATTGCCCTTGAGCTTACAAATGCCATCAGTTATACGGATTAGCAGAAGTGACATGATACAACTTTAAAGAACCAGACCTCTGGCAGACCAGAAGTCAATTTCTGCATTGGCCGGGAATCGGACCCGGGTCTCCCGCGTGGCAGGCGAGAATTCTACCACTGAACCACCAATGCTTGGCCGCCTCGAAAAGACACGCCCCTGTGTGATCGATACGAACAGGCAGTGAAGGTATGCTTCCTGGTAAGAGATGGAAGATGGGGAACATTTATTGATCTTGAGTAAAAACCCTTTTTACGAGGGGTACATAATATGGGGCTGCACAATGATGAGAAATTCATAATGGCAGGTTATTGCCCTTGAGCTTACAAATGCCATCAGTTATATGGATTAGCAGACGTGACATGATAAAACTTTAAAGAACCAGACCTCTGGCAGAGCAGAAGTCAATTTCTGCATTGGCCGGGAATCGGACCCGGGTCTCCCGCGTGGCAGGCGAGAATTCTACCACTGAACCACCAATGCTTGGCCTCCTCGAAAAGACACGCCCCTGTGTGATCGATACGAACAGGGAGTGAAGGTATGCTTCCTGGTAAGAGATGGAAGATGGGGAACATTTATTGATCTTGAGTAAAAACCTCTTTCACGAGGGGCTTATAATATGTGGCTGCACAATGATGACAAAATTCATAATGGCGGGTTATTGCCCTTGAGCTTACAAATGCCATCAGTTATACGGATTAGCAGAAGTGACATGATACAACTTTAAAGAACCAGACCTCTGGCAGACCAGAAGTCAATTTCTGCATTGGCCGGGAATCGGACACGGGTCTACCGCGTGGCAGGCGAGAATTCTACCACTGAACCACCAATGCTTGGCTGCCTCGAAAAGACACGCCCCTGTGTGATCGATACGAACAGGCAGTGAAGGTATGCTTCCTGGTAAGAGATGGAAGATGGGGAACATTTATTGATCTTGAGTAAAAACCCTTTTTACGAGGGGTACATAATATGGGGCTGCACAATGATGAGAAATTCATAATGGCAGGTTATTGCCCTTGAGCTTACAAATGCCATCAGTTATATGGATTAGCAGACGTGACATGATACAACTTTAAAGAACCAGACCTCTGGCAGACCAGAAGTCAATTTCTGCATTGGCCGGGAATCGGACCCGGGTCTCCCGCGTGGCAGGCGAGAATTCTACCACTGAACCACCAATGCTTGGCCTCCTCGAAAAGACACGCCCCTGTGTGATCGATACGAACAGGGAGCGAAGGTATGCTTCCTGGTAAGAGATGGAAGATGGGGAACATTTATTGATCTTGAGTAAAAACCTCTTTCACGAGGGGCTTATAATATGTGGCTGCACAATGATGACAAAATTCATAATGGCGGGTTATTGCCCTTGAGCTTACAAATGCCATCAGTTATACGGATTAGCAGAAGTGACATGATTCAACTTTAAAGAACCAGACCTCTGGCAGACCAGAAGTCAATTTCTGCATTGGCCGGGAATCGGACCCGGGTCTCCCGCGTGGCAGGCGAGAATTCTACCACTGAACCACCAATGCTTGGCCTCCTCGAAAAGACACGCCCCTGTGTGATCGATACGAACAGGGAGCGAAGGTATGCTTCCTGGTAAGAGATGGAAGATGGGGAACATTTATTGATCTTGAGTAAAAACCCTTTTTACGAGGGGTACATAATATGGGGCTGCACAATGATGAGAAATTCATAATGGCAGGTTATTGCCCTTGAGCTTACAAATGCCATCAGTTATATGGATTAGCAGACGTGACATGATAAAACTTTAAAGAACCAGACCTCTGGCAGACCAGAAGTCAATTTCTGCATTGGCCGGGAATCGGACCCGGGTCTCCTGCGTGGCAGGCGAGAATTCTACCACTGAACCACCAATGCTTGGCCTCCTCGAGAAGACACGCCCCTGTGTGATCGATACGAACAGGGAGCGAAGGTATGCTTCCTGGTAAGAGATGGAAGATGGGGAACATTTATTGATCTTGAGTAAAAACCTCTTTCACGAGGGGCTTATAATATGTGGCTGCACAATGATGACAAAATTCATAATGGCGGGTTATTGCCCTTGAGCTTACAAATGCCATCAGTTATACGGATTAGCAGAAGTGACATGATACAACTTTAAAGAAGCAGACCTCTGGCAGACCAGAAGTCAATTTCTGCATTGGCCGGGAATCGGACACGGGTCTACCGCGTGGCAGGCGAGAATTCTACCACTGAACCACCAATGCTTGGCTGCCTCGAAAAGACACGCCCCTGTGTGATCGATACGAACAGGCAGTGAAGGTATGCTTCCTGGTAAGAGATGGAAGATGGGGAACATTTATTGATCTTGAGTAAAAACCCTTTTTACGAGGGGTACATAATATGGGGCTGCACAATGATGAGAAATTCATAATGGCAGGTTATTGCCCTTGAGCTTACAAATGCCATCAGTTATATGGATTAGCAGACGTGACATGATAAAACTTTAAAGAACCAGACCTCTGGCAGACCAGAAGTCAATTTCTGCATTGGCCGGGAATCGGACCCGGGTCTCCCGCGTGGCAGGCGAGAATTCTACCACTGAACCACCAATGCTTGGCCTCCTCGAAAAGACACGCCCCTGTGTGATCGATACGAACAGGGAGCGAAGGTATGCTTCCTGGTAAGAGATGGAAGATGGGGAACATTTATTGATCTTGAGTAAAAACCTCTTTCACGAGGGGCTTATAATATGTGGCTGCACAATGATGACAAAATTCATAATGGCGGGTTATTGCCCTTGAGCTTACAAATGCCATCAGTTATACGGATTAGCAGAAGTGACATGATTCAACTTTAAAGAACCAGACCTCTGGCAGACCAGAAGTCAATTTCTGCATTGGCCGGGAATCGGACCCCGGTCTCCCGCGTGGCAGGCGAGAATTCTACCACTGAACCACCAATGCTTGGCCTCCTCGAAAAGACACGCCCCTGTGTGATCGATACGAACAGGGAGCGAAGGTATGCTTCCTGGTAAGAGATGGAAGATGGGGAACATTTATTGATCTTGAGTAAAAACCCTTTTTACGAGGGGTACATAATATGGGGCTGCACAATGATGAGAAATTCATAATGGCAGGTTATTGCCCTTGAGCTTACAAATGCCATCAGTTATATGGATTAGCAGACGTGACATGATACAACTTTAAAGAACCAGACCTCTGGCAGACCAGAAGTCAATTTCTGCATTGGCCGGGAATCGGACCCGGGTCTCCCGCGTGGCAGGCGAGAATTCTACCACTGAACCACCAATGCTTGGCCGCCTCGAAAAGACACGCCCCTGTGTGATCGATACGAACAGGCAGTGAAGGTATGCTTCCTGGTAAGAGATGGAAGATGGGGAACATTTATTGATCTTGAGTAAAAACCCTTTTTACGAGGGGTACATAATATGGGGCTGCACAATGATGAGAAATTCATAATGGCAGGTTATTGCCCTTGAGCTTACAAATGCCATCAGTTATATGGATTAGCAGACGTGACATGATAAAACTTTAAAGAACCAGACCTCTGGCAGACCAGAAGTCAATTTCTGCATTGGCCGGGAATCAGACCCGGGTCTCCCGCGTGGCAGGCGAGAATTCTACCACTGAACCACCAATGCTTGGCCTCCTCGAAAAGACACGCCCCTGTGTGATCGATACGAACAGGGAGCGAAGGTATGCTTCCTGGTAAGAGATGGAAGATGGGGAACATTTATTGATCTTGAGTAAAAACCTCTTTCACGAGGGGCTTATAATATGTGGCTGCACAATGATGACAAAATTCATAATGGCGGGTTATTGCCCTTGAGCTTACAAATGCCATCAGTTATACGGATTAGCAGAAGTGACATGATTCAACTTTAAAGAACCAGACCTCTGGCAGACCAGAAGTCATTTTCTGCATTGGCCGGGAATCGGACCCGGGTCTCCCGCGTGGCAGGCGAGAATTCTACCACTGAACCACCAATGCTCGGCCTCCTCGAAAAGACACGCCCCTGTGTGATCGATACGAACAGGGAGCGAAGGTATGCTTCCTGGTAAGAGATGGAAGATGGGGAACATTTATTGATCTTGAGTAAAAACCCTTTTTACGAGGGGTACATAATATGGGGCTGCACAATGATGAGAAATTCATAATGGCAGGTTATTGCCCTTGAGCTTACAAATGCCATCAGTTATATGGATTAGCAGACGTGACATGATACAACTTTAAAGAACCAGACCTCTGGCAGACCAGAAGTCAATTTCTGCATTGGCCGGGAATCGGACCCGGGTCTCCCGCGTGGCAGGCGAGAATTCTACCACTGAACCACCAATGCTTGGCCTCCTCGAAAAGACACGCCCCTGTGTGATCGATACGAACAGGGAGCGAAGGTATGCTTCCTGGTAAGAGATGGAAGATGGGGAACATTTATTGATCTTGAGTAAAAACCTCTTTCACGAGGGGCTTATAATATGTGGCTGCACAATGATGACAAAATTCATAATGGCGGGTTATTGCCCTTGAGCTTACAAATGCCATCAGTTATACGGATTAGCAGAAGTGACATGATTCAACTTTAAAGAACCAGACCTCTGGCAGACCAGAAGTCAATTTCTGCATTGGCCGGGAATCGGACCCGGGTCTCCCGCGTGGCAGGCGAGAATTCTACCACTGAACCACCAATGCTTGGCCTCCTCGAAAAGACACGCCCCTGTGTGATCGATACGAACAGGGAGCGAAGGTATGCTTCCTGGTAAGAGATGGAAGATGGGGAACATTTATTGATCTTGAGTAAAAACCCTTTTTACGAGGGGTACATAATATGGGGCTGCACAATGATGAGAAATTCATAATGGCAGGTTATTGCCCTTGAGCTTACAAATGCCATCAGTTATATGGATTAGCAGACGTGACATGATAAAACTTTAAAGAACCAGACCTCTGGCAGACCAGAAGTCAATTTCTGCATTGGCCGGGAATCGGACCCGGGTCTCCCGCGTGGCAGGCGAGAATTCTACCACTGAACCACCAATGCTTGGCCGCCTCGAAAAGACACGCCCCTGTGTGATCGATACGAACAGGCAGTGAAGGTATGCTTCCTGGTAAGAGATGGAAGATGGGGAACATTTATTGATCTTGAGTAAAAACCCTTTTTACGAGGGGTACATAATATGGGGCTGCACAATGATGAGAAATTCATAATGGCAGGTTATTGCCCTTGAGCTTACAAATGCCATCAGTTATATGGATTAGCAGACGTGACATGATACAACTTTAAAGAACCAGACCTCTGGCAGACCAGAAGTCAATTTCTGCATTGGCCGGGAATCGGACCCGGGTCTCCCGCGTGGCAGGCGAGAATTCTACCACTGAACCACCAATGCTTGGCTGCCTCGAAAAGACACGCCCCTGTGTGATCGATACGAACAGGCAGTGAAGGTATGCTTCCTGGTAAGAGATGGAAGATGGGGAACATTTATTGATCTTGAGTAAAAACCCTTTTTACGAGGGGTACATAATATGGGGCTGCACAATGATGAGAAATTCATAATGGCAGGTTATTGCCCTTGAGCTTACAAATGCCATCAGTTATATGGATTAGCAGACGTGACATGATAAAACTTTAAAGAACCAGACCTCTGGCAGACCAGAAGTCAATTTCTGCATTGGCCGGGAATCGGACCCGGGTCTCCTGCGTGGCAGGCGAGAATTCTACCACTGAATCACCAATGCTTGGCCTCCTCGAGAAGACACGCCCCTGTGTGATCGATACGAACAGGGAGCGAAGGTATGCTTCCTGGTAAGAGATGGAAGATGGGGAACATTTATTGATCTTGAGTAAAAACCTCTTTCACGAGGGGCTTATAATATGTGGCTGCACAATGATGACAAAATTCATAATGGCGGGTTATTGCCCTTGAGCTTACAAATGCCATCAGTTATACGGATTAGCAGAAGTGACATGATACAACTTTAAAGAACCAGACCTCTGGCAGAGCAGAAGTCAATTTCTGCATTGGCCGGGAATCGGACCCGGGTCTACCGCGTGGCAGGCGAGAATTCTACCACTGAACCACCAATGCTTGGCCGCCTCGAAAAGACACGCCCCTGTGTGATCGATACGAACAGGCAGTGAAGGTATGCTTCCTGGTAAGAGATGGAAGATGGGGAACATTTATTGATCTTGAGTAAAAACCCTTTTTACGAGGGGTACATAATATGGGGCTGCACAATGATGAGAAATTCATAATGGCAGGTTATTGCCCTTGAGCTTACAAATGCCATCAGTTATATGGATTAGCAGACGTGACATGATACAACTTTAAAGAACCAGACCTCTGGCAGACCAGAAGTCAATTTCTGCATTGGCCGGGAATCGGACCCGGGTCTCCCGCGTGGCAGGCGAGAATTCTACCACTGAACCACCAATGCTTGGCCTCCTCGAGAAGACACGCCCCTGTGTGATCGATACGAACAGGGAGCGAAAGTATGCTTCCTGGTAAGAGATGGAAGATGGGGAACATTTATTGATCTTGAGTAAAAACCTCTTTCACGAGGGGCTTATAATATGTGGCTGCACAATGATGACAAAATTCATAATGGCGGGTTATTGCCCTTGAGCTTACAAATGCCATCAGTTATACGGATTAGCAGAAGTGACATGATACAACTTTAAAGAACCAGACCTCTGGCAGACCAGAAGTCAATTTCTGCATTGGCCGGGAATCGGACCCGGGTCTCCCGCGTGGCAGGCGAGAATTCTACCACTGAACCACCAATGCTTGGCCGCCTCGAAAAGACACGCCCCTGTGTGATCGATACGAACAGGCAGTGAAGGTATGCTTCCTGGTAAGAGATGGAAGATGGGGAACATTTATTGATCTTGAGTAAAAACCCTTTTTACGAGGGGTACATAATATGGGGCTGCACAATGATGAGAAATTCATAATGGCAGGTTATTGCCCTTGAGCTTACAAATGCCATCAGTTATACGGATTAGCAGAAGTGACATGATACAACTTTAAAGAACCAGACCTCTGGCAGACCAGAAGTCAATTTCTGCATTGGCCGGGAATCGGACCCGGGTCTCCCGCGTGGCAGGCGAGAATTCTACCACTGAACCACCAATGCTTGGCCGCCTCGAAAAGACACGCCCCTGTGTGATCGATACGAACAGGCAGTGAAGGTATGCTTCCTGGTAAGAGATGGAAGATGGGGAACATTTATTGATCTTGAGTAAAAACCCTTTTTACGAGGGGTACATAATATGGGGCTGCACAATGATGAGAAATTCATAATGGCAGGTTATTGCCCTTGAGCTTACAAATGCCATCAGTTATATGGATTAGCAGACGTGACATGATACAACTTTAAAGAACCAAACCTCTGGCAGACCAGAAGTCAATTTCTGCATTGGCCGGGAATCGGACCCGGGTCTCCCGCGTGGCAGGCGAGAATTCTACCACTGAACCACCAATGCTTGGCCTCCTCGAGAAGACACGCCCCTGTGTGATCGATACGAACAGGGAGCGAAGGTATGCTTCCTGGTAAGAGATGGAAGATGGGGAACATTTATTGATCTTGAGTAAAAACCTCTTTCACGAGGGGCTTATAATATGTGGCTGCACAATGATGACAAAATTCATAATGGCGGGTTATTGCCCTTGAGCTTACAAATGCCATCAGTTATACGGATTAGCAGAAGTGACATGATACAACTTTAAAGAACCAGACCTCTGGCAGACCAGAAGTCAATTTCTGCATTGGCCGGGAATCGGACCCGGGTCTCCCGCGTGGCAGGCGAGAATTCTACCACTGAACCACCAATGCTTGGCCGCCTCGAAAAGACACGCCCCTGTGTGATCGATACGAACAGGCAGTGAAGGTATGCTTCCTGGTAAGAGATGGAAGATGGGGAACATTTATTGATCTTGAGTAAAAACCCTTTTTACGAGGGGTACATAATATGGGGCTGCACAATGATGAGAAATTCATAATGGCAGGTTATTGCCCTTGAGCTTACAAATGCCATCAGTTATATGGATTAGCAGACGTGACATGATACAACTTTAAAGAACCAGACCTCTGGCAGACCAGAAGTCAATTTCTGCATTGGCCGGGAATCGGACCCGGGTCTCCCGCGTGGCAGGCGAGAATTCTACCACTGAACCACCAATGCTTGGCCGCCTCGAAAAGACACGCCCCTGTGTGATCGATACGAACAGGCAGTGAAGGTATGCTTCCTGGTAAGAGATGGAAGATGGGGAACATTTATTGATCTTGAGTAAAAACCCTTTTTACGAGGGGTACATAATATGGGGCTGCACAATGATGAGAAATTCATAATGGCAGGTTATTGCCCTTGAGCTTACAAATGCCATCAGTTATATGGATTAGCAGACGTGACATGATACAACTTTAAAGAACCAGACCTCTGGCAGACCAGAAGTCAATTTCTGCATTGGCCGGGAATCGGACCCGGGTCTCCCGCGTGGCAGGCGAGAATTCTACCACTGAACCACCAATGCTTGGCTGCCTCGAAAAGACACGCCCCTGTGTGATCGATACGAACAGGCAGTGAAGGTATGCTTCCTGGTAAGAGATGGAAGATGGGGAACATTTATTGATCTTGAGTAAAAACCCTTTTTACGAGGGGTACATAATATGGGGCTGCACAATGATGAGAAATTCATAATGGCAGGTTATTGCCCTTGAGCTTACAAATGCCATCAGTTATATGGATTAGCAGACGTGACATGATAAAACTTTAAAGAACCAGACCTCTGGCAGACCAGAAGTCAATTTCTGCATTGGCCGGGAATCGGACCCGGGTCTCCTGCGTGGCAGGCGAGAATTCTACCACTGAATCACCAATGCTTGGCCTCCTCGAGAAGACACGCCCCTGTGTGATCGATACGAACAGGGAGCGAAGGTATGCTTCCTGGTAAGAGATGGAAGATGGGGAACATTTATTGATCTTGAGTAAAAACCTCTTTCACGAGGGGCTTATAATATGTGGCTGCACAATGATGACAAAATTCATAATGGCGGGTTATTGCCCTTGAGCTTACAAATGCCATCAGTTATACGGATTAGCAGAAGTGACATGATACAACTTTAAAGAACCAGACCTCTGGCAGAGCAGAAGTCAATTTCTGCATTGGCCGGGAATCGGACCCGGGTCTCCCGCGTGGCAGGCGAGAATTCTACCACTGAACCACCAATGCTTGGCCGCCTCGAAAAGACACGCCCCTGTGTGATCGATACGAACAGGCAGTGAAGGTATGCTTCCTGGTAAGAGATGGAAGATGGGGAACATTTATTGATCTTGAGTAAAAACCCTTTTTACGAGGGGTACATAATATGGGGCTGCACAATGATGAGAAATTCATAATGGCAGGTTAAGCCCTTGAGCTTACAAATGCCATCAGTTATACGGATTAGCAGAAGTGACATGATACAACTTTAAAGAACCAGACCTCTGGCAGACCAGAAGTCAATTTCTGCATTGGCCGGGAATCGGACCCGGGTCTCCCGCGTGGCAGGCGAGAATTCTACCACTGAACCACCAATGCTTGGCCGCCTCGAAAAGACACGCCCCTGTGTGATCGATACGAACAGGCAGTGAAGGTATGCTTCCTGGTAAGAGATGGAAGATGGGGAACATTTATTGATCTTGAGTAAAAACCCTTTTTACGAGGGGTACATAATATGGGGCTGCACAATGATGAGAAATTCATAATGGCAGGTTATTGCCCTTGAGCTTACAAATGCCATCAGTTATATGGATTAGCAGACGTGACATGATACAACTTTAAAGAACCAGACCTCTGGCAGACCAGAAGTCAATTTCTGCATTGGCCGGGAATCGGACCCGGGTCTCCTGCGTGGCAGGCGAGAATTCTACCACTGAACCACCAATGCTTGGCCTCCTCGAGAAGACACGCCCCTGTGTGATCGATACGAACAGGGAGCGAAGGTATGCTTCCTGGTAAGAGATGGAAGATGGGGAACATTTATTGATCTTGAGTAAAAACCTCTTTCACGAGGGGCTTATAATATGTGGCTGCACAATGATGACAAAATTCATAATGGCGGGTTATTGCCCTTGAGCTTACAAATGCCATCAGTTATACGGATTAGCAGAAGTGACATGATACAACTTTAAAGAACCAGACCTCTGGCAGACCAGAAGTCAATTTCTGCATTGGCCGGGAATCGGACCCGGGTCTCCCGCGTGGCAGGCGAGAATTCTACCACTGAACCACCAATGCTTGGCCGCCTCGAAAAGACACGCCCCTGTGTGATCGATACGAACAGGCAGTGAAGGTATGCTTCCTGGTAAGAGATGGAAGATGGGGAACATTTATTGATCTTGAGTAAAAACCCTTTTTACGAGGGGTACATAATATGGGGCTGCACAATGATGAGAAATTCATAATGGCAGGTTATTGCCCTTGAGCTTACAAATGCCATCAGTTATATGGATTAGCAGACGTGACATGATACAACTTTAAAGAACCAGACCTCTGGCAGAGCAGAAGTCAATTTCTGCATTGGCCGGGAATCGGACCCGGGTCTCCCGCGTGGCAGGCGAGAATTCTACCACTGAACCACCAATGCTTGGCCGCCTCGAAAAGACACGCCCCTGTGTGATCGATACGAACAGGCAGTGAAGGTATGCTTCCTGGTAAGAGATGGAAGATGGGGAACATTTATTGATCTTGAGTAAAAACCCTTTTTACGAGGGGTACATAATATGGGGCTGCACAATGATGAGAAATTCATAATGGCAGGTTAAGCCCTTGAGCTTACAAATGCCATCAGTTATACGGATTAGCAGAAGTGACATGATACAACTTTAAAGAACCAGACCTCTGGCAGACCAGAAGTCAATTTCTGCATTGGCCGGGAATCGGACCCGGGTCTCCCGCGTGGCAGGCGAGAATTCTACCACTGAACCACCAATGCTTGGCCGCCTCGAAAAGACACGCCCCTGTGTGATCGATACGAACAGGCAGTGAAGGTATGCTTCCTGGTAAGAGATGGAAGATGGGGAACATTTATTGATCTTGAGTAAAAACCCTTTTTACGAGGGGTACATAATATGGGGCTGCACAATGATGAGAAATTCATAATGGCAGGTTATTGCCCTTGAGCTTACAAATGCCATCAGTTATATGGATTAGCAGACGTGACATGATACAACTTTAAAGAACCAAACCTCTGGCAGACCAGAAGTCAATTTCTGCATTGGCCGGGAATCGGACCCGGGTCTCCCGCGTGGCAGGCGAGAATTCTACCACTGAACCACCAATGCTTGGCCTCCTCGAGAAGACACGCCCCTGTGTGATCGATACGAACAGGGAGCGAAGGTATGCTTCCTGGTAAGAGATGGAAGATGGGGAACATTTATTGATCTTGAGTAAAAACCTCTTTCACGAGGGGCTTATAATATGTGGCTGCACAATGATGACAAAATTCATAATGGCGGGTTATTGCCCTTGAGCTTACAAATGCCATCAGTTATACGGATTAGCAGAAGTGACATGATACAACTTTAAAGAACCAGACCTCTGGCAGACCAGAAGTCAATTTCTGCATTGGCCGGGAATCGGACCCGGGTCTCCCGCGTGGCAGGCGAGAATTCTACCACTGAACCACCAATGCTTGGCCGCCTCGAAAAGACACGCCCCTGTGTGATCGATACGAACAGGCAGTGAAGGTATGCTTCCTGGTAAGAGATGGAAGATGGGGAACATTTATTGATCTTGAGTAAAAACCCTTTTTACGAGGGGTACATAATATGGGGCTGCACAATGATGAGAAATTCATAATGGCAGGTTATTGCCCTTGAGCTTACAAATGCCATCAGTTATATGGATTAGCAGACGTGACATGATACAACTTTAAAGAACCAGACCTCTGGCAGACCAGAAGTCAATTTCTGCATTGGCCGGGAATCGGACCCGGGTCTCCTGCGTGGCAGGCGAGAATTCTACCACTGAACCACCAATGCTTGGCCTCCTCGAGAAGACACGCCCCTGTGTGATCGATACGAACAGGGAGCGAAGGTATGCTTCCTGGTAAGAGATGGAAGATGGGGAACATTTATTGATCTTGAGTAAAAACCTCTTTCACGAGGGGCTTATAATATGTGGCTGCACAATGATGACAAAATTCATAATGGCGGGTTATTGCCCTTGAGCTTACAAATGCCATCAGTTATACGGATTAGCAGAAGTGACATGATACAACTTTAAAGAACCAGACCTCTGGCAGACCAGAAGTCAATTTCTGCATTGGCCGGGAATCGGACCCGGGTCTCCCGCGTGGCAGGCGAGAATTCTACCACTGAACCACCAATGCTTGGCCGCCTCGAAAAGACACGCCCCTGTGTGATCGATACGAACAGGCAGTGAAGGTATGCTTCCTGGTAAGAGATGGAAGATGGGGAACATTTATTGATCTTGAGTAAAAACCCTTTTTACGAGGGGTACATAATATGGGGCTGCACAATGATGAGAAATTCATAATGGCAGGTTATTGCCCTTGAGCTTACAAATGCCATCAGTTATATGGATTAGCAGACGTGACATGATACAACTTTAAAGAACCAGACCTCTGGCAGACCAGAAGTCAATTTCTGCATTGGCCGGGAATCGGACCCGGGTCTCCCGCGTGGCAGGCGAGAATTCTACCACTGAACCACCAATGCTTGGCCTCCTCGAGAAGACACGCCCCTGTGTGATCGATACGAACAGGGAGCGAAGGTATGCTTCCTGGTAAGAGATGGAAGATGGGGAACATTTATTGATCTTGAGTAAAAACCTCTTTCACGAGGGGCTTATAATATGTGGCTGCACAATGATGACAAAATTCATAATGGCGGGTTATTGCCCTTGAGCTTACAAATGCCATCAGTTATACGGATTAGCAGAAGTGACATGATACAACTTTAAAGAACCAGACCTCTGGCAGACCAGAAGTCAATTTCTGCATTGGCCGGGAATCGGACCCGGGTCTCCCGCGTGGCAGGTGAGAATTCTACCACTGAACCACCAATGCTTGGCCGTGTAAGGGTGGAATTCCTGCAGTGGTTCAAGCTGCAAGAACTGCCGAATGACTAAAGAAACGTTATTGGCAAGATGGTAGAAAACTGCACATTTCTTGTCTATAACCACCCACTGCCACTTATACCAACGACGGAAATAAGTGCAGTTACAATAGCTTAATATTTGTGGGAGAGCGTTGCTATAGATAGTGATGATATTGTATTGCAATATGTAGCACTTCAAAGTCAAATCCAAATCAAAACTAGTTAGCACATTAGTTGCAATTGAAAAGGTTTAATGACAAATTATGGTTATGGTTACACCTAAAATAGTTACAAAATACATGTATGAGATGATGATAACTTATATTATTAATTGTACCCAGCATATGTGAAAAATGTTACCTGAGAGAGAGATAGAGAGATAGATAGAGAGAGAGAGAGAGAGAGAGAGAGAGAGAGAGAGAGAGGAAGAGAAGAAGATAGCCAGAGCATCAAAGAGACAGAGCAACAGTTACAATCTTCTTTTATCCTTTCCTTGACCATGTGACTAAAACCCAAATGTGAGACATTCAAACTGACCAATCAGATAATTACACTCCCACCACTGTACTAAAGGTGTGACAATTCATTGACCCCCAAAGTACAAACATTTGGCTTGCATGCCTAGATCACTATCAGCCCCTCTGTGCCTTAGGAACTCCAAATGGTCATTGTCTCTGAAAGAGGGGGTAGAAAATATATTTTCAATCCTACAAATTCCCCCCTTGGCACCGTTGGCCACACACATGGAGTCCAAAGGTGACACAATCCATAAAGACACGCTTTTTGTTGCGTTTAGTTGTATCTTCAGACTTTTCGTCCAAGCTTGTTGCAATCTCGGTTGGTTAATGTTCAGTCTTTGTTCTCCTTCAGCCCTGCATGAGGAGGCTCCATTAAATGGTGTTGCACCGTTCATAGAAATGCAATTCATCCATCGAACACTTCACACCTCCACAAGAACAGGCACTGAATCTGGGAGCAAACGCTGGTTTCTCTTTATGAGACGGGTCACAGAATGTGAACTTTGGTTGCAGGGATCCTGCAATCTTAAAAGAGCATAACAACAAACAGCAAAAGCAGACACATGGCATTTGTCATTGGTCAGAGGATTGATATGGTCAGATTAAAATTAGTCTTTGGCAAAAAGCCCTTAAATTGATGTACTTAAAAATATGGTCAAGGGAGAACAAAAGAAGATCTTACAAGCTCTTACACTGTTTCTGGAAACATTTAAATAAATTGCATTATAACAAAACAACAAATGCTGGTTTAAAACTCCATTCCATGAAGAGTATCAGCAAAATATTCAGTGTAACCAAACACAGAGATTCAATTGAATTAATGTCCATAAACATTGTTGCAAGTAAAATGGACACAATACAAATAAGCAGAAATCAAATCAGTTTCAGAAATGTTTCAAAAGCATTATTGAGAATACAAATATTTGTACTTGGTAAAAATGAAAAATACTGACATACATTTTTAAAATTTAACTTGGTGAGACAAATGATTACTTAAGTGATAAAGTAAAACCAAAGAAAAACAAAACAAACAATTACTGGATGCAATACAGTTATAATTCAGTCTAGATGTAAAGACTTAAATAGCATTGTATGCATTCATTTTGTGAGGCAGAATCAGATAGATGCAGATTTGTCTTTGTGTGAAGATCAAATGGTGGCTGCATTTAGCTGTGGCTATGTGTAAATTCATCATGCCCCAAAACAAAGGTGAGGAGGTTTTACAATTGTGATGCAAATTTGGTCCTGTTGTTGTAACAGGGAGCCAGCCTGAGAATGTGGGTATGAGGTGTGATTTGGCTCAAAATCTTTCCACACCAATGTTTCAGTTAAATGAGCATGATAAAAGTGCAAAATTCAGAGTTACTGAATCCTGTTGTGAGGAAAGCATTTTCATGGTTAATGCAAATTGTGATTACCATTGTGGCCACATGGCAATTCTATGCTCCTTTGCGTGGTTTTACTGCAGCTATATGGAAAAATAGCAGAGTTTCCACTAAGGAGACAAACAAATTCAACATAGTCACACATGCAACTTGAAATTGCTATGCAATTCCAGTAAACAGTTATTCCAGTTTACACAAGATACATGGCCTAGAATTCTTAGCATCTACAACCTTTTAACCTAAGTGTTTCATACAACACTTACAGTAAAGCAATCATGTGTTTTAAAGAATTAACTTAATTAGCCTATGTGCACATGTAGCACAAACAACTATAATGTGTGTTCTATGAGCACAATGTGTTACGCACAATTACAAATTTGAACATACAAACAGGATCATTGCAATTTGGATATTAAACTTCTTGCTATTGGGCCACTAACCCACTAGCAAGTGAAGTTAATAGCTGAAGGCCTTGCATGAACAAAGCAGTTAACTCACTAAGAGTTTTACCTGTACGTGCAGATCGCTGATTTTTGCTCTTAGAAAGTGGTTCACTATTTTTCTGAAAATAAGGAGGAGGTCTGCCCCTTCCCAGTGACCAGCATTTTCCCTCTTTATGGCCTATTTTCTGACAGGAACTGCAAAACCTGCTTTCTTTACCATAGGGATGTTTGCTATGTTCTCCTGGAGTTTGAGGATTTTTACGACTCTCTAATGCTTGTACAGCATGCGTTCTGGTACATGACTCTGCGCTATTACGGTGTTGCATCACCTTAAGAACTGAAATAGGCACACTTTCTTGGTCAGTTGCACATGCATTTTCTGAACTAAATGATTCAGATTCATTAGAGCAAGTCACCTCCTCTAAGAAGCGAACGTGCTTTTTAGTCCCATCGCTGTTTCCTTGTGATTTTTACACTTTTCAGTCAGGGCTAACTGCTCAGCTAGTAATTTATCTAGCTGTGTTTGAAGATCTTGAATCTTTGCCTCAGACTTTAGTGCCTCTGCATTTTTAGATTGCACTTCTTTACATTTAGCATCTATACTTGAAGATAGACATGTTGTTAACTCACGTAGCCGTGTAAAACTTATGAAGTTTAAAGCCTCAATTATTCCAGCATGTTTTGATTTCTTTTGATGTTTGCCAATTGTGTCCCACCATTGGAGCATTTCCTTATCTGGACATTTAATCCCAATGTACTCTTTCTTGAGTTTACTCAAGGTAGGCTCAACTTTTTTGCTCCATAAAGCAAACAATACATCACTGTTATCAGATTTTTTCCCTTCCATCCCCGAGGAGATCTGAATATTCACAATATGTGCAAATTATACAGTAATGGGACTGTTAAAGCTATTCAAAACCTTCTAAATTCTGTTTCATTCAATTCATGCAAATGGAGACATTTCCTATCATACCATTAAACAATGAAAACAGACTTACCCATCCCATGGTCAGAAGGTCAGCTTTAATCCATTCACAAAATCAACTGTGAAAAATGTCCTCATTCTGATCAAAGTGAATTTCAGAAAACACACTGCAAGGGATCCCGGGTTTCGGCACCATCTGTAAGGGTGGAATTCCTGCAGTGGTTCAAGCTGCAAGAACTGCCGAATGACTAAAGAAACGTTATTGGCAAGATGGTAGAAAACTGCACATTTCTTGTCTATAACCACCCACTGCCACTTATACCAACGACGGAAATAAGTGCAGTTACAATAGCTTAATATTTGTGGGAGAGCGTTGCTATAGATAGTGATGATATTGTATTGCAATATGTAGCACTTCAAAGTCAAATCCAAATCAAAACTAGTTAGCACATTAGTTGCAATTGAAAAGGTTTAATGACAAATTATGGTTATGGTTACACCTAAAATAGTTACAAAATACATGTATGAGATGATGATAACTTATATTATTAATTGTACCCAGCATATGTGAAAAATGTTACCTGAGAGAGAGATAGAGAGATAGATAGAGAGAGAGAGAGAGAGAGAGAGAGAGAGAGAGAGAGAGAGAGAGAGAGAGGAAGAGAAGAAGATAGCCAGAGCATCAAAGAGACAGAGCAACAGTTACAATCTTCTTTTATCCTTTCCTTGACCATGTGACTAAAACCCAAATGTGAGACATTCAAACTGACCAATCAGATAATTACACTCCCACCACTGTACTAAAGGTGTGACAATTCATTGACCCCCAAAGTACAAACATTTGGCTTGCATGCCTAGATCACTATCAGCCCCTCTGTGCCTTAGGAACTCCAAATGGTCATTGTCTCTGAAAGAGGGGGTAGAAAATATATTTTCAATCCTACAGCCGCCTCGAAAAGACACGCCCCTGTGTGATCGATACGAACAGGCAGTGAAGGTATGCTTCCTGGTAAGAGATGGAAGATGGGGAACATTTATTGATCTTGAGTAAAAACCCTTTTTACGAGGGGTACATAATATGGGGCTGCACAATGATGAGAAATTCATAATGGCAGGTTATTGCCCTTGAGCTTACAAATGCCATCAGTTATATGGATTAGCAGACGTGACATGATACAACTTTAAAGAACCAGACCTCTGGCAGACCAGAAGTCAATTTCTGCATTGGCCGGGAATCGGACCCGGGTCTCCCGCGTGGCAGGCGAGAATTCTACCACTGAACCACCAATGCTTGGCTGCCTCGAAAAGACACGCCCCTGTGTGATCGATACGAACAGGCAGTGAAGGTATGCTTCCTGGTAAGAGATGGAAGATGGGGAACATTTATTGATCTTGAGTAAAAACCCTTTTTACGAGGGGTACATAATATGGGGCTGCACAATGATGAGAAATTCATAATGGCAGGTTATTGCCCTTGAGCTTACAAATGCCATCAGTTATATGGATTAGCAGACGTGACATGATAAAACTTTAAAGAACCAGACCTCTGGCAGACCAGAAGTCAATTTCTGCATTGGCCGGGAATCGGACCCGGGTCTCCTGCGTGGCAGGCGAGAATTCTACCACTGAACCACCAATGCTTGGCCTCCTCGAGAAGACACGCCCCTGTGTGATCGATACGAACAGGGAGCGAAGGTATGCTTCCTGGTAAGAGATGGAAGATGGGGAACATTTATTGATCTTGAGTAAAAACCTCTTTCACGAGGGGCTTATAATATGTGGCTGCACAATGATGACAAAATTCATAATGGCGGGTTATTGCCCTTGAGCTTACAAATGCCATCAGTTATACGGATTAGCAGAAGTGACATGATACAACTTTAAAGAACCAGACCTCTGGCAGACCAGAAGTCAATTTCTGCATTGGCCGGGAATCGGACCCGGGTCTCCCGCGTGGCAGGCGAGAATTCTACCACTGAACCACCAATGCTTGGCCGCCTCGAAAAGACACGCCCCTGTGTGATCGATACGAACAGGCAGTGAAGGTATGCTTCCTGGTAAGAGATGGAAGATGGGGAACATTTATTGATCTTGAGTAAAAACCCTTTTTACGAGGGGTACATAATATGGGGCTGCACAATGATGAGAAATTCATAATGGCAGGTTATTGCACTTGAGCTTACAAATGCCATCAGTTATATGGATTAGCAGACGTGACATGATACAACTTTAAAGAACCAGACCTCTGGCAGACCAGAAGTCAATTTCTGCATTGGCCGGGAATCGGACCCGGGTCTCCCGCGTGGCAGGCGAGAATTCTACCACTGAACCACCAATGCTTGGCCTCCTCGAGAAGACACGCCCCTGTGTGATCGATACGAACAGGGAGCGAAGGTATGCTTCCTGGTAAGAGATGGAAGATGGGGAACATTTATTGATCTTGAGTAAAAACCTCTTTCACGAGGGGCTTATAATATGTGGCTGCACAATGATGACAAAATTCATAATGGCGGGTTATTGCCCTTGAGCTTACAAATGCCATCAGTTATACGGATTAGCAGAAGTGACATGATACAACTTTAAAGAACCAGACCTCTGGCAGACCAGAAGTCAATTTCTGCATTGGCCGGGAATCGGACCCGGGTCTCCCGCGTGGCAGGCGAGAATTCTACCACTGAACCACCAATGCTTGGCCGCCTCGAAAAGACACGCCCCTGTGTGATCGATACGAACAGGCAGTGAAGGTATGCTTCCTGGTAAGAGATGGAAGATGGGGAACATTTATTGATCTTGAGTAAAAACCCTTTTTACGAGGGGTACATAATATGGGGCTGCACAATGATGAGAAATTCATAATGGCAGGTTATTGCCCTTGAGCTTACAAATGCCATCAGTTATATGGATTAGCAGACGTGACATGATACAACTTTAAAGAACCAGACCTCTGGCAGACCAGAAGTCAATTTCTGCATTGGCCGGGAATCGGACCCGGGTCTCCCGCGTGGCAGGCGAGAATTCTACCACTGAACCACCAATGCTTGGCCGCCTCGAAAAGACACGCCCCTGTGTGATCGATACGAACAGGCAGTGAAGGTATGCTTCCTGGTAAGAGATGGAAGATGGGGAACATTTATTGATCTTGAGTAAAAACCCTTTTTACGAGGGGTACATAATATGGGGCTGCACAATGATGAGAAATTCATAATGGCAGGTTATTGCCCTTGAGCTTACAAATGCCATCAGTTATATGGATTAGCAGACGTGACATGATACAACTTTAAAGAACCAGACCTCTGGCAGACCAGAAGTCAATTTCTGCATTGGCCGGGAATCGGACCCGGGTCTCCCGCGTGGCAGGCGAGAATTCTACCACTGAACCACCAATGCTTGGCCTCCTCGAAAAGACACGCCCCTGTGTGATCGATACGAACAGGGAGCGAAGGTATGCTTCCTGGTAAGAGATGGAAGATGGGGAACATTTATTGATCTTGAGTAAAAACCTCTTTCACGAGGGGCTTATAATATGTGGCTGCACAATGATGACAAAATTCATAATGGCGGGTTATTGCCCTTGAGCTTACAAATGCCATCAGTTATACGGATTAGCAGAAGTGACATGATACAACTTTAAAGAACCAGACCTCTGGCAGACCAGAAGTCAATTTCTGCATTGGCCGGGAATCGGACCCGGGTCTCCCGCGTGGCAGGCGAGAATTCTACCACTGAACCACCAATGCTTGGCCGCCTCGAAAAGACACGCCCCTGTGTGATCGATACGAACAGGCAGTGAAGGTATGCTTCCTGGTAAGAGATGGAAGATGGGGAACATTTATTGATCTTGAGTAAAAACCCTTTTTACGAGGGGTACATAATATGGGGCTGCACAATGATGAGAAATTCATAATGGCAGGTTATTGCCCTTGAGCTTACAAATGCCATCAGTTATATGGATTAGCAGACGTGACATGATACAACTTTAAAGAACCAGACCTCTGGCAGACCAGAAGTCAATTTCTGCATTGGCCGGGAATCGGACCCGGGTCTCCCGCGTGGCAGGCGAGAATTCTACCACTGAACCACCAATGCTTGGCTGCCTCGAAAAGACACGCCCCTGTGTGATCGATACGAACAGGCAGTGAAGGTATGCTTCCTGGTAAGAGATGGAAGATGGGGAACATTTATTGATCTTGAGTAAAAACCCTTTTTACGAGGGGTACATAATATGGGGCTGCACAATGATGAGAAATTCATAATGGCAGGTTATTGCCCTTGAGCTTACAAATGCCATCAGTTATATGGATTAGCAGACGTGACATGATACAACTTTAAAGAACCAGACCTCTGGCAGACCAGAAGTCAATTTCTGCATTGGCCGGGAATCGGACCCGGGTCTCCCGCGTGGCAGGCGAGAATTCTACCACTGAACCACCAATGCTTGGCTGCCTCGAAAAGACACGCCCCTGTGTGATCGATACGAACAGGCAGTGAAGGTATGCTTCCTGGTAAGAGATGGAAGATGGGGAACATTTATTGATCTTGAGTAAAAACCCTTTTTACGAGGGGTACATAATATGGGGCTGCACAATGATGAGAAATTCATAATGGCAGGTTATTGCCCTTGAGCTTACAAATGCCATCAGTTATATGGATTAGCAGACGTGACATGATAAAACTTTAAAGAACCAGACCTCTGGCAGACCAGAAGTCAATTTCTGCATTGGCCGGGAATCGGACCCGGGTCTCCCGCGTGGCAGGCGAGAATTCTACCACTGAACCACCAATGCTTGGCCTCCTCGAGAAGACACGCCCCTGTGTGATCGATACGAACAGGGAGCGAAGGTATGCTTCCTGGTAAGAGATGGAAGATGGGGAACATTTATTGATCTTGAGTAAAAACCTCTTTCACGAGGGGCTTATAATATGTGGCTGCACAATGATGACAAAATTCATAATGGCGGGTTATTGCCCTTGAGCTTACAAATGCCATCAGTTATACGGATTAGCAGAAGTGACATGATACAACTTTAAAGAACCAGACCTCTGGCAGACCAGAAGTCAATTTCTGCATTGGCCGGGAATCGGACCCGGGTCTCCCGCGTGGCAGGCGAGAATTCTACCACTGAACCACCAATGCTTGGCTGCCTCGAAAAGACACGCCCCTGTGTGATCGATACGAACAGGCAGTGAAGGTATGCTTCCTGGTAAGAGATGGAAGATGGGGAACATTTATTGATCTTGAGTAAAAACCCTTTTTACGAGGGGTACATAATATGGGGCTGCACAATGATGAGAAATTCATAATGGCAGGTTATTGCCCTTGAGCTTACAAATGCCATCAGTTATATGGATTAGCAGACGTGACATGATACAACTTTAAAGAACCAGACCTCTGGCAGACCAGAAGTCAATTTCTGCATTGGCCGGGAATCGGACCCGGGTCTCCCGCGTGGCAGGCGAGAATTCTACCACTGAACCACCAATGCTTGGCTGCCTCGAAAAGACACGCCCCTGTGTGATCGATACGAACAGGCAGTGAAGGTATGCTTCCTGGTAAGAGATGGAAGATGGGGAACATTTATTGATCTTGAGTAAAAATCCTTTTTACGAGGGGTACATAATATGGGGCTGCACAATGATGATAAATTCATAATGGCAGGTTATTGCCCTTGAGCTTACAAATGCCATCAGTTATATGGATTAGCAGACGTGACATGATAAAACTTTAAAGAACCAGACCTCTGGCAGACCAGAAGTCAATTTCTGCATTGGCCGGGAATCGGACCCGGGTCTCCCGCGTGGCAGGCGAGAATTCTACCACTGAACCACCAATGCTTGGCCTCCTCGAAAAGACACGCCCCTGTGTGATCGATACGAACAGGGAGTGAAGGTATGCTTCCTGGTAAGAGATGGAAGATGGGGAACATTTATTGATCTTGAGTAAAAACCTCTTTCACGAGGGGCTTATAATATGTGGCTGCACAATGATGACAAAATTCATAATGGCGGGTTATTGCCCTTGAGCTTACAAATGCCATCAGTTATACGGATTAGCAGAAGTGACATGATACAACTTTAAAGAACCAGACCTCTGGCAGACCAGAAGTCAATTTCTGCATTGGCCGGGAATCGGACCCGGGTGTCCCGCGTGGCAGGCGAGAATTCTACCACTGAACCACCAATGCTTGGCCTCCTCGAAAAGACACGCCCCTGTGTGATCGATACGAACAGGGAGCGAAGGTATGCTTCCTGGTAAGAGATGGAAGATGGGGAACATTTATTGATCTTGAGTAAAAACCCTTTTTACGAGGGGTACATAATATGGGGCTGCACAATGATGAGAAATTCATAATGGCAGGTTATTGCCCTTGAGCTTACAAATGCCATCAGTTATATGGATTAGCAGACGTGACATGATAAAACTTTAAAGAACCAGACCTCTGGCAGACCAGAAGTCAATTTCTGCATTGGCCGGGAATCGGACCCGGGTCTCCTGCGTGGCAGGCGAGAATTCTACCACTGAACCACCAATGCTTCGCCTCCTCGAGAAGACACGCCCCTGTGTGATCGATACGAACAGGGAGCGAAGGTATGCTTCCTGGTAAGAGATGGAAGATGGGGAACATTTATTGATCTTGAGTAAAAACCTCTTTCACGAGGGGCTTATAATATGTGGCTGCACAATGATGACAAAATTCATAATGGCGGGTTATTGCCCTTGAGCTTACAAATGCCATCAGTTATACGGATTAGCAGAAGTGACATGATACAACTTTAAAGAACCAGACCTCTGGCAGACCAGAAGTCAATTTCTGCATTGGCCGGGAATCGGACCCGGGTCTCCCGCGTGGCAGGCGAGAATTCTACCACTGAACCACCAATGCTTGGCTGCCTCGAAAAGACACGCCCCTGTGTGATCGATACGAACAGGCAGTGAAGGTATGCTTCCTGGTAAGAGATGGAAGATGGGGAACATTTATTGATCTTGAGTAAAAACCCTTTTTACGAGGGGTACATAATATGGGGCTGCACAATGATGAGAAATTCATAATGGCAGGTTATTGCCCTTGAGCTTACAAATGCCATCAGTTATATGGATTAGCAGACGTGACATGATACAACTTTAAAGAACCAGACCTCTGGCAGACCAGAAGTCAATTTCTGCATTGGCCGGGAATCGGACCCGGGTCTCCCGCGTGGCAGGCGAGAATTCTACCACTGAACCACCAATGCTTGGCCTCCTCGAAAAGACACGCCCCTGTGTGATCGATACGAACAGGGAGCGAAGGTATGCTTCCTGGTAAGAGATGGAAGATGGGGAACATTTATTGATCTTGAGTAAAAACCTCTTTCACGAGGGGCTTATAATATGTGGCTGCACAATGATGACAAAATTCATAATGGCGGGTTATTGCCCTTGAGCTTACAAATGCCATCAGTTATACGGATTAGCAGAAGTGACATGATACAACTTTAAAGAACCAGACCTCTGGCAGACCAGAAGTCAATTTCTGCATTGGCCGGGAATCGGACCCGGGTCTCCCGCGTGGCAGGCGAGAATTCTACCACTGAACCACCAATGCTTGGCCGCCTCGAAAAGACACGCCCCTGTGTGATCGATACGAACAGGCAGTGAAGGTATGCTTCCTGGTAAGAGATGGAAGATGGGGAACATTTATTGATCTTGAGTAAAAACCCTTTTTACGAGGGGTACATAATATGGGGCTGCACAATGATGAGAAATTCATAATGGCAGGTTATTGCCCTTGAGCTTACAAATGCCATCAGTTATATGGATTAGCAGACGTGACATGATACAACTTTAAAGAACCAGACCTCTGGCAGACCAGAAGTCAATTTCTGCATTGGCCGGGAATCGGACCCGGGTCTCCCGCGTGGCAGGCGAGAATTCTACCACTGAACCACCAATGCTTGGCTGCCTCGAAAAGACACGCCCCTGTGTGATCGATACGAACAGGCAGTGAAGGTATGCTTCCTGGTAAGAGATGGAAGATGGGGAACATTTATTGATCTTGAGTAAAAACCCTTTTTACGAGGGGTACATAATATGGGGCTGCACAATGATGAGAAATTCATAATGGCAGGTTATTGCCCTTGAGCTTACAAATGCCATCAGTTATATGGATTAGCAGACGTGACATGATAAAACTTTAAAGAACCAGACCTCTGGCAGACCAGAAGTCAATTTCTGCATTGGCCGGGAATCGGACCCGGGTCTCCCGCGTGGCAGGCGAGAATTCTACCACTGAACCACCAATGCTTGGCCTCCTCGAGAAGACACGCCCCTGTGTGATCGATACGAACAGGGAGCGAAGGTATGCTTCCTGGTAAGAGATGGAAGATGGGGAACATTTATTGATCTTGAGTAAAAACCTCTTTCACGAGGGGCTTATAATATGTGGCTGCACAATGATGACAAAATTCATAATGGCGGGTTATTGCCCTTGAGCTTACAAATGCCATCAGTTATACGGATTAGCAGAAGTGACATGATACAACTTTAAAGAACCAGACCTCTGGCAGACCAGAAGTCAATTTCTGCATTGGCCGGGAATCGGACCCGGGTCTCCCGCGTGGCAGGCGAGAATTCTACCACTGAACCACCAATGCTTGGCCGCCTCGAAAAGACACGCCCCTGTGTGATCGATACGAACAGGCAGTGAAGGTATGCTTCCTGGTAAGAGATGGAAGATGGGGAACATTTATTGATCTTGAGTAAAAACCCTTTTTACGAGGGGTACATAATATGGGGCTGCACAATGATGAGAAATTCATAATGGCAGGTTATTGCCCTTGAGCTTACAAATGCCATCAGTTATATGGATTAGCAGACGTGACATGATACAACTTTAAAGAACCAGACCTCTGGCAGACCAGAAGTCAATTTCTGCATTGGCCGGGAATCGGACCCGGGTCTCCCGCGTGGCAGGCGAGAATTCTACCACTGAACCACCAATGCTTGGCTGCCTCGAAAAGACACGCCCCTGTGTGATCGATACGAACAGGCAGTGAAGGTATGCTTCCTGGTAAGAGATGGAAGATGGGGAACATTTATTGATCTTGAGTAAAAATCCTTTTTACGAGGGGTACATAATATGGGGCTGCACAATGATGATAAATTCATAATGGCAGGTTATTGCCCTTGAGCTTACAAATGCCATCAGTTATATGGATTAGCAGACGTGACATGATAAAACTTTAAAGAACCAGACCTCTGGCAGACCAGAAGTCAATTTCTGCATTGGCCGGGAATCGGACCCGGGTCTCCCGCGTGGCAGGCGAGAATTCTACCACTGAACCACCAATGCTTGGCCTCCTCGAAAAGACACGCCCCTGTGTGATCGATACGAACAGGGAGTGAAGGTATGCTTCCTGGTAAGAGATGGAAGATGGGGAACATTTATTGATCTTGAGTAAAAACCTCTTTCACGAGGGGCTTATAATATGTGGCTGCACAATGATGACAAAATTCATAATGGCGGGTTATTGCCCTTGAGCTTACAAATGCCATCAGTTATACGGATTAGCAGAAGTGACATGATACAACTTTAAAGAACCAGACCTCTGGCAGACCAGAAGTCAATTTCTGCATTGGCCGGGAATCGGACCCGGGTGTCCCGCGTGGCAGGCGAGAATTCTACCACTGAACCACCAATGCTTGGCCTCCTCGAAAAGACACGCCCCTGTGTGATCGATACGAACAGGGAGCGAAGGTATGCTTCCTGGTAAGAGATGGAAGATGGGGAACATTTATTGATCTTGAGTAAAAACCCTTTTTACGAGGGGTACATAATATGGGGCTGCACAATGATGAGAAATTCATAATGGCAGGTTATTGCCCTTGAGCTTACAAATGCCATCAGTTATATGGATTAGCAGACGTGACATGATAAAACTTTAAAGAACCAGACCTCTGGCAGACCAGAAGTCAATTTCTGCATTGGCCGGGAATCGGACCCGGGTCTCCCGCGTGGCAGGCGAGAATTCGACCACTGAACCACCAATGCTTGGCCTCCTCGAAAAGACACGCCCCTGTGTGATCGATACGAACAGGGAGCGAAGGTATGCTTCCTGGTAAGAGATGGAAGATGGGGAACATTTATTGATCTTGAGTAAAAACCTCTTTCACGAGGGGCTTATAATATGTGGCTGCACAATGATGACAAAATTCATAATGGCGGGTTATTGCCCTTGAGCTTACAAATGCCATCAGTTATACGGATTAGCAGAAGTGACATGATACAACTTTAAAGAACCAGACCTCTGGCAGACCAGAAGTCAATTTCTGCATTGGCCGGGAATCGGACCCGGGTCTCCCGCGTGGCAGGCGAGAATTCTACCACTGAACCACCAATGCTTGGCCTCCTCGAAAAGACACGCCCCTGTGTGATCGATACGAACAGGGAGTGAAGGTATGCTTCCTGGTAAGAGATGGAAGATGGGGAACATTTATTGATCTTGAGTAAAAACCTCTTTCACGAGGGGCTTATAATATGTGGCTGCACAATGATGACAAAATTCATAATGGCGGGTTATTGCCCTTGAGCTTACAAATGCCATCAGTTATACGGATTAGCAAAAGTGACATGATACAACTTTAAAGAACCAGACCTCTGGCAGACCAGAAGTCAATTTCTGCATTGGCCGGGAATCGGACCCGGGTGTCCCGCGTGGCAGGCGAGAATTCTACCACTGAACCACCAATGCTTGGCCTCCTCGAAAAGACACGCCCCTGTGTGATCGATACGAACAGGGAGCGAAGGTATGCTTCCTGGTAAGAGATGGAAGATGGGGAACATTTATTGATCTTGAGTAAAAACCCTTTTTACGAGGGGTACATAATATGGGGCTGCACAATGATGAGAAATTCATAATGGCAGGTTATTGCCCTTGAGCTTACAAATCCCATCAGTTATATGGATTAGCAGACGTGACATGATAAAACTTTAAAGAACCAGACCTCTGGCAGACCAGAAGTCAATTTCTGCATTGGCCGGGAATCGGACCCGGGTCTCCCGCGTGGCAGGCGAGAATTCGACCACTGAACCACCAATGCTTGGCCTCCTCGAAAAGACACGCCCCTGTGTGATCGCTACGAACAGGGAGCGAAGGTATGCTTCCTGGTAAGAGATGGAAGATGGGGAACATTTATTGATCTTGAGTAAAAACCTCTTTCACGAGGGGCTTATAATATGTGGCTGCACAATGATGACAAAATTCATAATGGCGGGTTATTGCCCTTGAGCTTACAAATGCCATCAGTTATACGGATTAGCAGAAGTGACATGATACAACTTTAAAGAACCAGACCTCTGGCAGACCAGAAGTCAATTTCTGCATTGGCCGGGAATCGGACCCGGGTCTCCCGCGTGGCAGGCGAGAATTCTACCACTGAACCACCAATGCTTGGCCTCCTCGAAAAGACACGCCCCTGAGTGATCGATACGAACAGGGAGCGAAGGTATGCTTCCTGGTAAGAGATGGAAGATGGGGAACATTTATTGATCTTGAGTAAAAACCCTTTTTACGAGGGGTACATAATATGGGGCTGCACAATGATGAGAAATTCATAATGGCAGGTTATTGCCCTTGAGCTTACAAATGCCATCTGTTATATGGATTAGCAGACGTGACATGATAAAACTTTAAAGAACCAGACCTCTGGCAGACCAGAAGTCAATTTCTGCATTGGCCGGGAATCGGACCCGGGTCTCCCGCGTGGCAGGCGAGAATTCTACCACTGAACCACCAATGCTTGGCCTCCTCGAAAAGACACGCCCCTGTGTGATCGATACGAACAGGGAGCGAAGGTATGCTTCCTGGTAAGAGATGGAAGATGGGGAACATTTATTGATCTTGAGTAAAAACCTCTTTCACGAGGGGCTTATAATATGTGGCTGCACAATGATGACAAAATTCATAATGGCGGGTTATTGCCCTTGAGCTTACAAATGCCATCAGTTATACGGATTAGCAGAAGTGACATGATTCAACTTTAAAGAACCAGACCTCTGGCAGACCAGAAGTCAATTTCTGCATTGGCCGGGAATCGGACCCGGGTCTCCCGCGTGGCAGGCGAGAATTCTACCACTGAACCACCAATGCTTGGCCTCCTCGAAAAGACACGCCCCTGTGTGATCGATACGAACAGGGAGCGAAGGTATGCTTCCTGGTAAGAGATGGAAGATGGGGAACATTTATTGATCTTGAGTAAAAACCCTTTTTACGAGGGGTACATAATATGGGGCTGCACAATGATGAGAAATTCATAATGGCAGGTTATTGCCCTTGAGCTTACAAATGCCATCAGTTATATGGATTAGCAGACGTGACATGATAAAACTTTAAAGAACCAGACCTCTGGCAGACCAGAAGTCAATTTCTGCATTGGCCGGGAATCGGACCCGGGTCTCCCGCGTGGCAGGCGAGAATTCTACCACTGAACCACCAATGCTTGGCCTCCTCGAAAAGACACGCCCCTGTGTGATCGATACGAACAGGGAGCGAAGGTATGCTTCCTGGTAAGAGATGGAAGATGGGGAACATTTATTGATCTTGAGTAAAAACCTCTTTCACGAGGGGCTTATAATATGTGGCTGCACAATGATGACAAAATTCATAATGGCGGGTTATTGCCCTTGAGCTTACAAATGCCATCAGTTATACGGATTAGCAGAAGTGACATGATTCAACTTTAAAGAACCAGACCTCTGGCAGACCAGAAGTCAATTTCTGCATTGGCCGGGAATCGGACCCGGGTCTCCCGCGTGGCAGGCGAGAATTCTACCACTGAACCACCAATGCTTGGCCTCCTCGAAAAGACACGCCCCTGTGTGATCGATACGAACAGGGAGCGAAGGTATGCTTCCTGGTAAGAGATGGAAGATGGGGAACATTTATTGATCTTGAGTAAAAACCCTTTTTACGAGGGGTACATAATATGGGGCTGCACAATGATGATAAATTCATAATGGCAGGTTATTGCCCTTGAGCTTACAAATGCCATCAGTTATATGGATTAGCAGACGTGACATGATAAAACTTTAAAGAACCAGACCTCTGGCAGACCAGAAGTCAATTTCTGCATTGGCCGGGAATCGGACCCGGGTCTCCCGCGTGGCAGGCGAGAATTCTACCACTGAACCACCAATGCTTGGCCTCCTCGAAAAGACACGCCCCTGTGTGATCGATACGAACAGGGAGCGAAGGTATGCTTCCTGGTAAGAGATGGAAGATGGGGAACATTTATTGATCTTGAGTAAAAACCTCTTTCACGAGGGGCTTATAATATGTGGCTGCACAATGATGACAAAATTCATAATGGCGGGTTATTGCCCTTGAGCTTACAAATGCCATCAGTTATACGGATTAGCAGAAGTGACATGATACAACTTTAAAGAACCAGACCTCTGGCAGACCAGAAGTCAATTTCTGCATTGGCCGGGAATCGGACCCGGGTCTCCCGCGTGGCAGGCGAGAATTCTACCACTGAACCACCAATGCTTGGCCTCCTCGAAAAGACACGCCCCTGTGTGATCGATACGAACAGGGAGCGAAGGTATGCTTCCTGGTAAGAGATGGAAGATGGGGAACATTTATTGATCTTGAGTAAAAACCCTTTTTACGAGGGGTACATAATATGGGGCTGCACAATGATGAGAAATTCATAATGGCAGGTTATTGCCCTTGAGCTTACAAATGCCATCAGTTATATGGATTAGCAGACGTGACATGATAAAACTTTAAAGAACCAGACCTCTGGCAGACCAGAAGTCAATTTCTGCATTGGCCGGGAATCGGACCCGGGTCTCCCGCGTGGCAGGCGAGAATTCTACCACTGAACCACCAATGCTTGGCCTCCTCGAGAAGACACGCCCCTGTGTGATCGATACGAACAGGGAGCGAAGGTATGCTTCCTGGTAAGAGATGGAAGACGGGGAACATTTATTGATCTTGAGTAAAAACCTCTTTCACGAGGGGCTTATAATATGTGGCTGCACAATGATGACAAAATTCATAATGGCGGGTTATTGCCCTTGAGCTTACAAATGCCATCAGTTATACGGATTAGCAGAAGTGACATGATACAACTTTAAAGAACCAGACCTCTGGCAGACCAGAAGTCAATTTCTGCATTGGCCGGGAATCGGACCCGGGTCTCCCGCGTGGCAGGCGAGAATTCTACCACTGAACCACCAATGCTTGGCCTCCTCGAAAAGACACGCCCCTGTGTGATCGATACGAACAGGGAGCGAAGGTATGCTTCCTGGTAAGAGATGGAAGATGGGGAACATTTATTGATCTTGAGTAAAAACCCTTTTTACGAGGGGTACATAATATGGGGCTGCACAATGATGAGAAATTCATAATGGCAGGTTATTGCCCTTGAGCTTACAAATGCCATCAGTTATATGGATTAGCAGACATGACATGATAAAACTTTAAAGAACCAGACCTCTGGCAGACCAGAAGTCAATTTCTGCATTGGCCGGGAATCGGACCCGGGTCTCCCGCGTGGCAGGCGAGAATTCTACCACTGAACCACCAATGCTTGGCCTCCTCGAAAAGACACGCCCCTGTGTGATCGATACGAACAGGGAGCGAAGGTATGCTTCCTGGTAAGGCGAGAATTCTACCACTGAACCACCAATGCTTGGCCTCCTCGAAAAGACACGCCCCTGTGTGATCGATACGAACAGGGAGCGAAGGTATGCTTCCTGGTAAGAGATGGAAGATGGGGAACATTTATTGATCTTGAGTAAAAACCCTTTTTACGAGGGGTACATAATATGGGGCTGCACAATGATGAGAAATTCATAATGGCAGGTTATTGCCCTTGAGCTTACAAATGCCATCAGTTATATGGATTAGCAGACGTGACATGATAAAACTTTAAAGAACCAGACCTCTGGCAGACCAGAAGTCAATTTCTGCATTGGCCGGGAATCGGACCCGGGTCTCCCGCGTGGCAGGCGAGAATTCTACCACTGAAACACCAATGCTTGGCTGCCTCGAAAAGACACGCCCCTGTGTGATCGATACGAACAGGCAGTGAAGGTATGCTTCCTGGTAAGAGATGGAAGATGGGGAACATTTATTGATCTTGAGTAAAAACCCTTTTTACGAGGGGTACATAATATGGGGCTGCACAATGATGATAAATTCATAATGGCAGGTTATTGCCCTTGAGCTTACAAATGCCATCAGTTATATGGATTAGCAGACGTGACATGATACAACTTTAAAGAACCAGACCTCTGGCAGACCAGAAGTCAATTTCTGCATTGGCCGGGAATCGGACCCGGGTCTCCCGCGTGGCAGGCGAGAATTCTACCACTGAAACACCAATGCTTGGCTGCCTCGAAAAGACACGCCCCTGTGTGATCGATACGAACAGGCAGTGAAGGTATGCTTCCTGGTAAGAGATGGAAGATGGGGAACATTTATTGATCTTGAGTAAAAACCCTTTTTACGAGGGGTACATAATATGGGGCTGCACAATGATGATAAATTCATAATGGCAGGTTATTGCCCTTGAGCTTACAAATGCCATCAGTTATATGGATTAGCAGACGTGACATGATAAAACTTTAAAGAACCAGACCTCTGGCAGACCAGAAGTCAATTTCTGCATTGGCCGGGAATCGGACCCGGGTCTCCCGCGTGGCAGGCGAGAATTCTACCACTGAACCACCAATGCTTGGCCTCCTAGAAAAGACACGCCCCTGTGTGATCGATACGAACAGGCAGTGAAGGTATGCTTCCTGGTAAGAGATGGAAGATGGTGAACATTTATTGATCTTGAGTAAAAACCCTTTTTACGAGGGGTACATAATATGGGGCTGCACAATGATGATAAATTCATAATGGCAGGTTATTGCCCTTGAGCTTACAAATGCCATCAGTTATATGGATTAGCAGACGTGACATGATAAAACTTTAAAGAACCAGACCTCTGGCAGACCAGAAGTCAATTTCTGCATTGGCCGGGAATCGGAGCCGGGTCTCCCGCGTGGCAGGCGAGAATTCTACCACTGAACCACCAATGCTTGGCCTCCTCGAAAAGACACGCCCCTGTGTGATCGATACGAACAGGGAGCGAAGGTATGCTTCCTGGTAAGAGATGGAAGATGGGGAACATTTATTGATCTTGAGTAAAAACCTCTTTCACGAGGGGCTTATAATATGTGGCTGCACAATGATGACAAAATTCATAATGGCGGGTTATTGCCCTTGAGCTTACAAATGCCATCAGTTATATGGATTAGCAGACGTGACATGATAAAACTTTAAAGAACCAGACCTCTGGCAGATCAGAAGTCAATTTCTGCATTGGCCGGGAATCGGACCCGGGTCTCCCGCGTGGCAGGCGAGAATTCTACCACTGAACCACCAATGCTTGGCCTCCTCGAAAAGACACGCCCCTGTGTGATCGATACGAACAGGGAGTGAAGGTATGCTTCCTGGTAAGAGATGGAAGATGGGGAACATTTATTGATCTTGAGTAAAAACCTCTTTCACGAGGGGCTTATAATATGTGGCTGCACAATGATGACAAAATTCATAATGGCGGGTTATTGCCCTTGAGCTTACAAATGCCATCAGTTATACGGATTAGCAGAAGTGACATGATACAACTTTAAAGAACCAGACCTCTGGCAGACCAGAAGTCAATTTCTGCATTGGCCGGGAATCGGACCCGGGTCTCCCGCGTGGCAGGCGAGAATTCTACCACTGAACCACCAATGCTTGGCCTCCTCGAAAAGACACGCCCCTGTGTGATCGATACGAACAGGGAGCGAAGGTATGCTTCCTGGTAAGAGATGGAAGATGGGGAACATTTATTGATCTTGAGTAAAAACCCTTTTTACGAGGGGTACATAATATGGGGCTGCACAATGATGAGAAATTCATAATGGCAGGTTATTGCCCTTGAGCTTACAAATGCCATCAGTTATATGGATTAGCAGACATGACATGATAAAACTTTAAAGAACCAGACCTCTGGCAGACCAGAAGTCAATTTCTGCATTGGCCGGGAATCGGACCCGGGTCTACCGCGTGGCAGGCGAGAATTCTACCACTGAACCACCAATGCTTGGCCTCCTCGAAAAGACACGCCCCTGTGTGATCGATACGAACAGGGAGCGAAGGTATGCTTCCTGGTAAGAGATGGAAGATGGGGAACATTTATTGATCTTGAGTAAAAACCTCTTTCACGAGGGGCTTATAATATGTGGCTGCACAATGATGACAAAATTCATAATGGCGGGTTATTGCCCTTGAGCTTACAAATGCCATCAGTTATACGGATTAGCAGAAGTGACATGATTCAACTTTAAAGAACCAGACCTCTGGCAGACCAGAAGTCAATTTCTGCATTGGCCGGGAATCGGACCCGGGTCTCCCGCGTGGCAGGCGAGAATTCTACCACTGAACCACCAATGCTTGGCCTCCTCGAAAAGACACGCCCCTGTGTGATCGATACGAACAGGGAGCGAAGGTATGCTTCCTGGTAAGAGATGGAAGATGGGGAACATTTATTGATCTTGAGTAAAAACCCTTTTTACGAGGGGTACATAATATGGGGCTGCACAATGATGAGAAATTCATAATGGCAGGTTATTGCCCTTGAGCTTACAAATGCCATCAGTTATATGGATTAGCAGACGTGACATGATAAAACTTTAAAGAACCAGACCTCTGGCAGACCAGAAGTCAATTTCTGCATTGGCCGGGAATCGGACCCGGGTCTCCCGCGTGGCAGGCGAGAATTCTACCACTGAACCACCAATGCTTGGCATCCTCGAAAAGACACGCCCCTGTGTGATCGATACGAACAGGGAGCGAAGGTATGCTTCCTGGTAAGAGATGGAAGATGGGGAACATTTATTGATCTTGAGTAAAAACCTCTTTCACGAGGGGCTTATAATATGTGGCTGCACAATGATGACAAAATTCATAATGGCGGGTTATTGCCCTTGAGCTTACAAATGCCATCAGTTATACGGATTAGCAGAAGTGACATGATTCAACTTTAAAGAACCAGACCTCTGGCAGACCAGAAGTCAATTTCTGCATTGGCCGGGAATCGGACCCGGGTCTCCCGCGTGGCAGGCGAGAATTCTACCACTGAACCACCAATGCTTGGCCTCCTCGAAAAGACACGCCCCTGTGTGATCGATACGAACAGGGAGCGAAGGTATGCTTCCTGGTAAGAGATGGAAGATGGGGAACATTTATTGATCTTGAGTAAAAACCCTTTTTACGAGGGGTACATAATATGGGGCTGCACAATGATGAGAAATTCATAATGGCAGGTTATTGCCCTTGAGCTTACAAATGCCATCAGTTATATGGATTAGCAGACGTGACATGATAAAACTTTAAAGAACCAGACCTCTGGCAGACCAGAAGTCAATTTCTGCATTGGCCGGGAATCGGACCCGGGTCTCCCGCGTGGCAGGCGAGAATTCTACCACTGAACCACCAATGCTTGGCCTCCTCGAAAAGACACGCCCCTGTGTGATCGATACGAACAGGGAGCGAAGGTATGCTTCCTGGTAAGAGATGGAAGATGGGGAACATTTATTGATCTTGAGTAAAAACCCTTTTTACGAGGGGTACATAATATGGGGCTGCACAATGATGAGAAATTCATAATGGCAGGTTATTGCCCTTGAGCTTACAAATGCCATCAGTTATATGGATTAGCAGACGTGACATGATAAAACTTTAAAGAACCAGACCTCTGGCAGACCAGAAGTCAATTTCTGCATTGGCCGGGAATCGGACCCGGGTCTCCCGCGTGGCAGGCGAGAATTCTACCACTGAACCACCAATGCTTGGCCTCCTCGAAAAGACACGCCCCTGTGTGATCGATACGAACAGGGAGCGAAGGTATGCTTCCTGGTAAGAGATGGAAGATGGGGAACATTTATTGATCTTGAGTAAAAACCTCTTTCACGAGGGGCTTATAATATGTGGCTGCACAATGATGACAAAATTCATAATGGCGGGTTATTGCCCTTGAGCTTACAAATGCCATCAGTTATACGGATTAGCAGAAGTGACATGATTCAACTTTAAAGAACCAGACCTCTGGCAGACCAGAAGTCAATTTCTGCATTGGCCGGGAATCGGACCCGGGTCTCCCGCGTGGCAGGCGAGAATTCTACCACTGAACCACCAATGCTTGGCCTCCTCGAAAAGACACGCCCCTGTGTGATCGATACGAACAGGGAGCGAAGGTATGCTTCCTGGTAAGAGATGGAAGATGGGGAACATTTATTGATCTTGAGTAAAAACCCTTTTTACGAGGGGTACATAATATGGGGCTGCACAATGATGAGAAATTCATAATGGCAGGTTATTGCCCTTGAGCTTACAAATGCCATCAGTTATATGGATTAGCAGACGTGACATGATAAAACTTTAAAGAACCAGACCTCTGGCAGACCAGAAGTCAATTTCTGCATTGGCCGGGAATCGGACCCGGGTCTCCCGCGTGGCAGGCGAGAATTCTACCACTGAACCACCAATGCTTGGCCTCCTCGAAAAGACACGCCCCTGTGTGATCGATACGAACAGGGAGCGAAGGTATGCTTCCTGGTAAGAGATGGAAGATGGGGAACATTTATTGATCTTGAGTAAAAACCTCTTTCACGAGGGGCTTATAATATGTGGCTGCACAATGATGACAAAATTCATAATGGCGGGTTATTGCCCTTGAGCTTACAAATGCCATCAGTTATACGGATTAGCAGAAGTGACATGATTCAACTTTAAAGAACCAGACCTCTGGCAGACCAGAAGTCAATTTCTGCATTGGCCGGGAATCGGACCCGGGTCTCCCGCGTGGCAGGCGAGAATTCTACCACTGAACCACCAATGCTTGGCCTCCTCGAAAAGACACGCCCCTGTGTGATCGATACGAACAGGGAGCGAAGGTATGCTTCCTGGTAAGAGATGGAAGATGGGGAACATTTATTGATCTTGAGTAAAAACCCTTTTTACGAGGGGTACATAATATGGGGCTGCACAATGATGAGAAATTCATAATGGCAGGTTATTGCCCTTGAGCTTACAAATGCCATCAGTTATATGGATTAGCAGACGTGACATGATAAAACTTTAAAGAACCAGACCTCTGGCAGACCAGAAGTCAATTTCTGCATTGGCCGGGAATCGGACCCGGGTCTCCCGCGTGGCAGGCGAGAATTCTACCACTGAACCACCAATGCTTGGCCTCCTCGAAAAGACACGCCCCTGTGTGATCGATACGAACAGGGAGCGAAGGTATGCTTCCTGGTAAGAGATGGAAGATGGGGAACATTTATTGATCTTGAGTAAAAACCTCTTTCACGAGGGGCTTATAATATGTGGCTGCACAATGATGACAAAATTCATAATGGCGGGTTATTGCCCTTGAGCTTACAAATGCCATCAGTTATACGGATTAGCAGAAGTGACATGATACAACTTTAAAGAACCAGACCTCTGGCAGACCAGAAGTCAATTTCTGCATTGGCCGGGAATCGGACCCGGGTCTCCCGCGTGGCAGGCGAGAATTCTACCACTGAACCACCAATGCTTGGCCTCCTCGAAAAGACACGCCCCTGTGTGATCGATACGAACAGGGAGCGAAGGTATGCTTCCTGGTAAGAGATGGAAGATGGGGAACATTTATTGATCTTGAGTAAAAACCCTTTTTACGAGGGGTACATAATATGGGGCTGCACAATGATGAGAAATTCATAATGGCAGGTTATTGCCCTTGAGCTTACAAATGCCATCAGTTATATGGATTAGCAGACGTGACATGATAAAACTTTAAAGAACCAGACCTCTGGCAGACCAGAAGTCAATTTCTGCATTGGCCGGGAATCGGACCCGGGTCTCCCGCGTGGCAGGCGAGAATTCTACCACTGAACCACCAATGCTTGGCCTCCTCGAGAAGACACGCCCCTGTGTGATCGATACGAACAGGGAGCGAAGGTATGCTTCCTGGTAAGAGATGGAAGATGGGGAACATTTATTGATCTTGAGTAAAAACCTCTTTCACGAGGGGCTTATAATATGTGGCTGCACAATGATGACAAAATTCATAATGGCGGGTTATTGCCCTTGAGCTTACAAATGCCATCAGTTATACGGATTAGCAGAAGTGACATGATACAACTTTAAAGAACCAGACCTCTGGCAGACCAGAAGTCAATTTCTGCATTGGCCGGGAATCGGACCCGGGTCTCCCGCGTGGCAGGCGAGAATTCTACCACTGAACCACCAATGCTTGGCCTCCTCGAAAAGACACGCCCCTGTGTGATCGATACGAACAGGGAGCGAAGGTATGCTTCCTGGTAAGAGATGGAAGATGGGGAACATTTATTGATCTTGAGTAAAAACCCTTTTTACGAGGGGTACATAATATGGGGCTGCACAATGATGAGAAATTCATAATGGCAGGTTATTGCCCTTGAGCTTACAAATGCCATCAGTTATATGGATTAGCAGACATGACATGATAAAACTTTAAAGAACCAGACCTCTGGCAGACCAGAAGTCAATTTCTGCATTGGCCGGGAATCGGACCCGGGTCTCCCGCGTGGCAGGCGAGAATTCTACCACTGAACCACCAATGCTTGGCCTCCTCGAAAAGACACGCCCCTGTGTGATCGATACGAACAGGGAGCGAAGGTATGCTTCCTGGTAAGGCGAGAATTCTACCACTGAACCACCAATGCTTGGCCTCCTCGAAAAGACACGCCCCTGTGTGATCGATACGAACAGGGAGCGAAGGTATGCTTCCTGGTAAGAGATGGAAGATGGGGAACATTTATTGATCTTGAGTAAAAACCCTTTTTACGAGGGGTACATAATATGGGGCTGCACAATGATGAGAAATTCATAATGGCAGGTTATTGCCCTTGAGCTTACAAATGCCATCAGTTATATGGATTAGCAGACATGACATGATAAAACTTTAAAGAACCAGACCTCTGGCAGACCAGAAGTCAATTTCTGCATTGGCCGGGAATCGGACCCGGGTCTCCCGCGTGGCAGGCGAGAATTCTACCACTGAACCACCAATGCTTGGCCTCCTCGAAAAGACACGCCCCTGTGTGATCGATACGAACAGGGAGCGAAGGTATGCTTCCTGGTAAGAGATGGAAGATGGGGAACATTTATTGATCTTGAGTAAAAACCTCTTTCACGAGGGGCTTATAATATGTGGCTGCACAATGATGACAAAATTCATAATGGCGGGTTATTGCCCTTGAGCTTACAAATGCCATCAGTTATACGGATTAGCAGAAGTGACATGATTCAACTTTAAAGAACCAGACCTCTGGCAGACCAGAAGTCAATTTCTGCATTGGCCGGGAATCGGACCCGGGTCTCCCGCGTGGCAGGCGAGAATTCTACCACTGAACCACCAATGCTTGGCCTCCTCGAAAAGACACGCCCCTGTGTGATCGATACGAACAGGGAGCGAAGGTATGCTTCCTGGTAAGAGATGGAAGATGGGGAACATTTATTGATCTTGAGTAAAAACCCTTTTTACGAGGGGTACATAATATGGGGCTGCACAATGATGAGAAATTCATAATGGCAGGTTATTGCCCTTGAGCTTACAAATGCCATCAGTTATATGGATTAGCAGACGTGACATGATAAAACTTTAAAGAACCAGACCTCTGGCAGACCAGAAGTCAATTTCTGCATTGGCCGGGAATCGGACCCGGGTCTCCCGCGTGGCAGGCGAGAATTCTACCACTGAACCACCAATGCTTGGCATCCTCGAAAAGACACGCCCCAGTGTGATCGATACGAACAGGGAGCGAAGGTATGCTTCCTGGTAAGAGATGGAAGATGGGGAACATTTATTGATCTTGAGTAAAAACCTCTTTCACGAGGGGTACATAATATGTGGCTGCACAATGATGACAAAATTCATAATGGCGGGTTATTGCCCTTGAGCTTACAAATGCCATCAGTTATATGGATTAGCAGACGTGACATGATACAACTTTAAAGAACCAGACCTCTGGCAGACCAGAAGTCAATTTCTGCATTGGCCGGGAATCGGACCCGGGTCTCCCGCGTGGCAGGCGAGAATTCTACCACTGAAACACCAATGCTTGGCTGCCTCGAAAAGACACGCCCCTGTGTGATCGATACGAACAGGCAGTGAAGGTATGCTTCCTGGTAAGAGATGGAAGATGGGGAACATTTATTGATCTTGAGTAAAAACCCTTTTTACGAGGGGTACATAATATGGGGCTGCACAATGATGATAAATTCATAATGGCAGGTTATTGCCCTTGAGCTTACAAATGCCATCAGTTATATGGATTAGCAGACGTGACATGATAAAACTTTAAAGAACCAGACCTCTGGCAGACCAGAAGTCAATTTCTGCATTGGCCGGGAATCGGACCCGGGTCTCCCGCGTGGCAGGCGAGAATTCTACCACTGAACCACCAATGCTTGGCCTCCTAGAAAAGACACGCCCCTGTGTGATCGATACGAACAGGCAGTGAAGGTATGCTTCCTGGTAAGAGATGGAAGATGGTGAACATTTATTGATCTTGAGTAAAAACCCTTTTTACGAGGGGTACATAATATGGGGCTGCACAATGATGATAAATTCATAATGGCAGGTTATTGCCCTTGAGCTTACAAATGCCATCAGTTATATGGATTAGCAGACGTGACATGATAAAACTTTAAAGAACCAGACCTCTGGCAGACCAGAAGTCAATTTCTGCATTGGCCGGGAATCGGAGCCGGGTCTCCCGCGTGGCAGGCGAGAATTCTACCACTGAACCACCAATGCTTGGCCTCCTCGAAAAGACACGCCCCTGTGTGATCGATACGAACAGGGAGCGAAGGTATGCTTCCTGGTAAGAGATGGAAGATGGGGAACATTTATTGATCTTGAGTAAAAACCTCTTTCACGAGGGGCTTATAATATGTGGCTGCACAATGATGACAAAATTCATAATGGCGGGTTATTGCCCTTGAGCTTACAAATGCCATCAGTTATATGGATTAGCAGACGTGACATGATAAAACTTTAAAGAACCAGACCTCTGGCAGATCAGAAGTCAATTTCTGCATTGGCCGGGAATCGGACCCGGGTCTCCCGCGTGGCAGGCGAGAATTCTACCACTGAACCACCAATGCTTGGCCTCCTCGAAAAGACACGCCCCTGTGTGATCGATACGAACAGGGAGTGAAGGTATGCTTCCTGGTAAGAGATGGAAGATGGGGAACATTTATTGATCTTGAGTAAAAACCTCTTTCACGAGGGGCTTATAATATGTGGCTGCACAATGATGACAAAATTCATAATGGCGGGTTATTGCCCTTGAGCTTACAAATGCCATCAGTTATACGGATTAGCAGAAGTGACATGATACAACTTTAAAGAACCAGACCTCTGGCAGACCAGAAGTCAATTTCTGCATTGGCCGGGAATCGGACCCGGGTCTCCCGCGTGGCAGGCGAGAATTCTACCACTGAACCACCAATGCTTGGCCTCCTCGAAAAGACACGCCCCTGTGTGATCGATACGAACAGGGAGCGAAGGTATGCTTCCTGGTAAGAGATGGAAGATGGGGAACATTTATTGATCTTGAGTAAAAACCCTTTTTACGAGGGGTACATAATATGGGGCTGCACAATGATGAGAAATTCATAATGGCAGGTTATTGCCCTTGAGCTTACAAATGCCATCAGTTATATGGATTAGCAGACATGACATGATAAAACTTTAAAGAACCAGACCTCTGGCAGACCAGAAGTCAATTTCTGCATTGGCCGGGAATCGGACCCGGGTCTACCGCGTGGCAGGCGAGAATTCTACCACTGAACCACCAATGCTTGGCCTCCTCGAAAAGACACGCCCCTGTGTGATCGATACGAACAGGGAGCGAAGGTATGCTTCCTGGTAAGAGATGGAAGATGGGGAACATTTATTGATCTTGAGTAAAAACCTCTTTCACGAGGGGCTTATAATATGTGGCTGCACAATGATGACAAAATTCATAATGGCGGGTTATTGCCCTTGAGCTTACAAATGCCATCAGTTATACGGATTAGCAGAAGTGACATGATTCAACTTTAAAGAACCAGACCTCTGGCAGACCAGAAGTCAATTTCTGCATTGGCCGGGAATCGGACCCGGGTCTCCCGCGTGGCAGGCGAGAATTCTACCACTGAACCACCAATGCTTGGCCTCCTCGAAAAGACACGCCCCTGTGTGATCGATACGAACAGGGAGCGAAGGTATGCTTCCTGGTAAGAGATGGAAGATGGGGAACATTTATTGATCTTGAGTAAAAACCCTTTTTACGAGGGGTACATAATATGGGGCTGCACAATGATGAGAAATTCATAATGGCAGGTTATTGCCCTTGAGCTTACAAATGCCATCAGTTATATGGATTAGCAGACGTGACATGATAAAACTTTAAAGAACCAGACCTCTGGCAGACCAGAAGTCAATTTCTGCATTGGCCGGGAATCGGACCCGGGTCTCCCGCGTGGCAGGCGAGAATTCTACCACTGAACCACCAATGCTTGGCATCCTCGAAAAGACACGCCCCTGTGTGATCGATACGAACAGGGAGCGAAGGTATGCTTCCTGGTAAGAGATGGAAGATGGGGAACATTTATTGATCTTGAGTAAAAACCTCTTTCACGAGGGGCTTATAATATGTGGCTGCACAATGATGACAAAATTCATAATGGCGGGTTATTGCCCTTGAGCTTACAAATGCCATCAGTTATACGGATTAGCAGAAGTGACATGATTCAACTTTAAAGAACCAGACCTCTGGCAGACCAGAAGTCAATTTCTGCATTGGCCGGGAATCGGACCCGGGTCTCCCGCGTGGCAGGCGAGAATTCTACCACTGAACCACCAATGCTTGGCCTCCTCGAAAAGACACGCCCCTGTGTGATCGATACGAACAGGGAGCGAAGGTATGCTTCCTGGTAAGAGATGGAAGATGGGGAACATTTATTGATCTTGAGTAAAAACCCTTTTTACGAGGGGTACATAATATGGGGCTGCACAATGATGAGAAATTCATAATGGCAGGTTATTGCCCTTGAGCTTACAAATGCCATCAGTTATATGGATTAGCAGACGTGACATGATAAAACTTTAAAGAACCAGACCTCTGGCAGACCAGAAGTCAATTTCTGCATTGGCCGGGAATCGGACCCGGGTCTCCCGCGTGGCAGGCGAGAATTCTACCACTGAACCACCAATGCTTGGCCTCCTCGAAAAGACACGCCCCTGTGTGATCGATACGAACAGGGAGCGAAGGTATGCTTCCTGGTAAGAGATGGAAGATGGGGAACATTTATTGATCTTGAGTAAAAACCTCTTTCACGAGGGGCTTATAATATGTGGCTGCACAATGATGACAAAATTCATAATGGCGGGTTATTGCCCTTGAGCTTACAAATGCCATCAGTTATACGGATTAGCAGAAGTGACATGATTCAACTTTAAAGAACCAGACCTCTGGCAGACCAGAAGTCAATTTCTGCATTGGCCGGGAATCGGACCCGGGTCTCCCGCGTGGCAGGCGAGAATTCTACCACTGAACCACCAATGCTTGGCCTCCTCGAAAAGACACGCCCCTGTGTGATCGATACGAACAGGGAGCGAAGGTATGCTTCCTGGTAAGAGATGGAAGATGGGGAACATTTATTGATCTTGAGTAAAAACCCTTTTTACGAGGGGTACATAATATGGGGCTGCACAATGATGAGAAATTCATAATGGCAGGTTATTGCCCTTGAGCTTACAAATGCCATCAGTTATATGGATTAGCAGACGTGACATGATAAAACTTTAAAGAACCAGACCTCTGGCAGACCAGAAGTCAATTTCTGCATTGGCCGGGAATCGGACCCGGGTCTCCCGCGTGGCAGGCGAGAATTCTACCACTGAACCACCAATGCTTGGCCTCCTCGAAAAGACACGCCCCTGTGTGATCGATACGAACAGGGAGCGAAGGTATGCTTCCTGGTAAGAGATGGAAGATGGGGAACATTTATTGATCTTGAGTAAAAACCTCTTTCACGAGGGGCTTATAATATGTGGCTGCACAATGATGACAAAATTCATAATGGCGGGTTATTGCCCTTGAGCTTACAAATGCCATCAGTTATACGGATTAGCAGAAGTGACATGATTCAACTTTAAAGAACCAGACCTCTGGCAGACCAGAAGTCAATTTCTGCATTGGCCGGGAATCGGACCCGGGTCTCCCGCGTGGCAGGCGAGAATTCTACCACTGAACCACCAATGCTTGGCCTCCTCGAAAAGACACGCCCCTGTGTGATCGATACGAACAGGGAGCGAAGGTATGCTTCCTGGTAAGAGATGGAAGATGGGGAACATTTATTGATCTTGAGTAAAAACCCTTTTTACGAGGGGTACATAATATGGGGCTGCACAATGATGAGAAATTCATAATGGCAGGTTATTGCCCTTGAGCTTACAAATGCCATCAGTTATATGGATTAGCAGACGTGACATGATAAAACTTTAAAGAACCAGACCTCTGGCAGACCAGAAGTCAATTTCTGCATTGGCCGGGAATCGGACCCGGGTCTCCCGCGTGGCAGGCGAGAATTCTACCACTGAACCAGCAATGCTTGGCATCCTCGAAAAGACACGCCCCTGTGTGATCGATACGAACAGGGAGCGAAGGTATGCTTCCTGGTAAGAGATGGAAGATGGGGAACATTTATTGATCTTGAGTAAAAACCTCTTTCACGAGGGGCTTATAATATGTGGCTGCACAATGATGACAAAATTCATAATGGCGGGTTATTGCCCTTGAGCTTACAAATGCCATCAGTTATACGGATTAGCAGAAGTGACATGATTCAACTTTAAAGAACCAGACCTCTGGCAGACCAGAAGTCAATTTCTGCATTGGCCGGGAATCGGACCCGGGTCTCCCGCGTGGCAGGCGAGAATTCTACCACTGAACCACCAATGCTTGGCCTCCTCGAAAAGACACGCCCCTGTGTGATCGATACGAACAGGGAGCGAAGGTATGCTTCCTGGTAAGAGATGGAAGATGGGGAACATTTATTGATCTTGAGTAAAAACCCTTTTTACGAGGGGTACATAATATGGGGCTGCACAATGATGAGAAATTCATAATGGCAGGTTATTGCCCTTGAGCTTACAAATGCCATCAGTTATATGGATTAGCAGACGTGACATGATAAAACTTTAAAGAACCAGACCTCTGGCAGACCAGAAGTCAATTTCTGCATTGGCCGGGAATCGGACCCGGGTCTCCCGCGTGGCAGGCGAGAATTCTACCACTGAACCACCAATGCTTGGCATCCTCGAAAAGACACGCCCCTGTGTGATCGATACGAACAGGGAGCGAAGGTATGCTTCCTGGTAAGAGATGGAAGATGGGGAACATTTATTGATCTTGAGTAAAAACCTCTTTCACGAGGGGCTTATAATATGTGGCTGCACAATGATGACAAAATTCATAATGGCGGGTTATTGCCCTTGAGCTTACAAATGCCATCAGTTATACGGATTAGCAGAAGTGACATGATTCAACTTTAAAGAACCAGACCTCTGGCAGACCAGAAGTCAATTTCTGCATTGGCCGGGAATCGGACCCGGGTCTCCCGCGTGGCAGGCGAGAATTCTACCACTGAACCACCAATGCTTGGCCTCCTCGAAAAGACACGCCCCTGTGTGATCGATACGAACAGGGAGCGAAGGTATGCTTCCTGGTAAGAGATGGAAGATGGGGAACATTTATTGATCTTGAGTAAAAACCCTTTTTACGAGGGGTACATAATATGGGGCTGCACAATGATGAGAAATTCATAATGGCAGGTTATTGCCCTTGAGCTTACAAATGCCATCAGTTATATGGATTAGCAGACGTGACATGATAAAACTTTAAAGAACCAGACCTCTGGCAGACCAGAAGTCAATTTCTGCATTGGCCGGGAATCGGACCCGGGTCTCCCGCGTGGCAGGCGAGAATTCTACCACTGAACCACCAATGCTTGGCCTCCTCGAAAAGACACGCCCCTGTGTGATCGATACGAACAGGGAGCGAAGGTATGCTTCCTGGTAAGAGATGGAAGATGGGGAACATTTATTGATCTTGAGTAAAAACCTCTTTCACGAGGGGCTTATAATATGTGGCTGCACAATGATGACAAAATTCATAATGGCGGGTTATTGCCCTTGAGCTTACAAATGCCATCAGTTATACGGATTAGCAGAAGTGACATGATTCAACTTTAAAGAACCAGACCTCTGGCAGACCAGAAGTCAATTTCTGCATTGGCCGGGAATCGGACCCGGGTCTCCCGCGTGGCAGGCGAGAATTCTACCACTGAACCACCAATGCTTGGCCTCCTCGAAAAGACACGCCCCTGTGTGATCGATACGAACAGGGAGCGAAGGTATGCTTCCTGGTAAGAGATGGAAGATGGGGAACATTTATTGATCTTGAGTAAAAACCCTTTTTACGAGGGGTACATAATATGGGGCTGCACAATGATGAGAAATTCATAATGGCAGGTTATTGCCCTTGAGCTTACAAATGCCATCAGTTATATGGATTAGCAGACGTGACATGATAAAACTTTAAAGAACCAGACCTCTGGCAGACCAGAAGTCAATTTCTGCATTGGCCGGGAATCGGACCCGGGTCTCCCGCGTGGCAGGCGAGAATTCTACCACTGAACCACCAATGCTTGGCCTCCTCGAAAAGACACGCCCCTGTGTGATCGATACGAACAGGGAGCGAAGGTATGCTTCCTGGTAAGAGATGGAAGATGGGGAACATTTATTGATCTTGAGTAAAAACCTCTTTCACGAGGGGCTTATAATATGTGGCTGCACAATGATGACAAAATTCATAATGGCGGGTTATTGCCCTTGAGCTTACAAATGCCATCAGTTATACGGATTAGCAGAAGTGACATGATTCAACTTTAAAGAACCAGACCTCTGGCAGACCAGAAGTCAATTTCTGCATTGGCCGGGAATCGGACCCGGGTCTCCCGCGTGGCAGGCGAGAATTCTACCACTGAACCACCAATGCTTGGCCTCCTCGAAAAGACACGCCCCTGTGTGATCGATACGAACAGGGAGCGAAGGTATGCTTCCTGGTAAGAGATGGAAGATGGGGAACATTTATTGATCTTGAGTAAAAACCCTTTTTACGAGGGGTACATAATATGGGGCTGCACAATGATGAGAAATTCATAATGGCAGGTTATTGCCCTTGAGCTTACAAATGCCATCAGTTATATGGATTAGCAGACGTGACATGATAAAACTTTAAAGAACCAGACCTCTGGCAGACCAGAAGTCAATTTCTGCATTGGCCGGGAATCGGACCCGGGTCTCCCGCGTGGCAGGCGAGAATTCTACCACTGAACCACCAATGCTTGGCCTCCTCGAAAAGACACGCCCCTGTGTGATCGATACGAACAGGGAGCGAAGGTATGCTTCCTGGTAAGAGATGGAAGATGGGGAACATTTATTGATCTTGAGTAAAAACCTCTTTCACGAGGGGCTTATAATATGTGGCTGCACAATGATGACAAAATTCATAATGGCGGGTTATTGCCCTTGAGCTTACAAATGCCATCAGTTATACGGATTAGCAGAAGTGACATGATACAACTTTAAAGAACCAGACCTCTGGCAGACCAGAAGTCAATTTCTGCATTGGCCGGGAATCGGACCCGGGTCTCCCGCGTGGAAGGCGAAAATTCTACCACTGAACCACCAATGCTTGGCCTCCTCGAAAAGACACGCCCCTGTGTGATCGATACGAACAGGGAGCGAAGGTATGCTTCCTGGTAAGAGATGGAAGATGGGGAACATTTATTGATCTTGAGTAAAAACCCTTTTTACGAGGGGTACATAATATGGGGCTGCACAATGATGAGAAATTCATAATGGCAGGTTATTGCCCTTGAGCTTACAAATGCCATCAGTTATATGGATTAGCAGACGTGACATGATAAAACTTTAAAGAACCAGACCTCTGGCAGACCAGAAGTCAATTTCTGCATTGGCCGGGAATCGGACCCGGGTCTCCCGCGTGGCAGGCGAGAATTCTACCACTGAACCACCAATGCTTGGCCTCCTCGAGAAGACACGCCCCTGTGTGATCGATACGAACAGGGAGCGAAGGTATGCTTCCTGGTAAGAGATGGAAGATGGGGAACATTTATTGATCTTGAGTAAAAACCTCTTTCACGAGGGGCTTATAATATGTGGCTGCACAATGATGACAAAATTCATAATGGCGGGTTATTGCCCTTGAGCTTACAAATGCCATCAGTTATACGGATTAGCAGAAGTGACATGATACAACTTTAAAGAACCAGACCTCTGGCAGACCAGAAGTCAATTTCTGCATTGGCCGGGAATCAGACCCGGGTCTCCCGCGTGGCAGGCGAGAATTCTACCACTGAACCACCAATGCTTGGCCGCCTCGAAAAGACACGCCCCTGTGTGATCGATACGAACAGGCAGTGAAGGTATGCTTCCTGGTAAGAGATGGAAGATGGGGAACATTTATTGATCTTGAGTAAAAACCCTTTTTACGAGGGGTACATAATATGGGGCTGCACAATGATGAGAAATTCATAATGGCAGGTTATTGCCCTTGAGCTTACAAATGCCATCAGTTATATGGATTAGCAGACGTGACATGATAAAACTTTAAAGAACCAGACCTCTGGCAGATCAGAAGTCAATTTCTGCATTGGCCGGGAATCGGACCCGGGTCTCCCGCGTGGCAGGCGAGAATTCTACCACTGAACCACCAATGCTTGGCCTCCTCGAAAAGACACGCCCCTGTGTGATCGATACGAACAGGGAGCGAAGGTATGCTTCCTGGTAAGAGATGGAAGATGGGGAACATTTATTGATCTTGAGTAAAAACCTCTTTCACGAGGGGCTTATAATATGTGGCTGCACAATGATGACAAAATTCATAATGGCGGGTTATTGCCCTTGAGCTTACAAATGCCATCAGTTATACGGATTAGCAGAAGTGACATGATTCAACTTTAAAGAACCAGACCTCTGGCAGACCAGAAGTCAATTTCTGCATTGGCCGGGAATCGGACCCGGGTCTCCCGCGTGGCAGGCGAGAATTCTACCACTGAACCACCAATGCTTGGCCTCCTCGAAAAGACACGCCCCTGTGTGATCGATACGAACAGGGAGCGAAGGTATGCTTCCTGGTAAGAGATGGAAGATGGGGAACATTTATTGATCTTGAGTAAAAACCCTTTTTACGAGGGGTACATAATATGGGGCTGCACAATGATGAGAAATTCATAATGGCAGGTTATTGCCCTTGAGCTTACAAATGCCATCAGTTATATGGATTAGCAGACGTGACATGATAAAACTTTAAAGAACCAGACCTCTGGCAGACCAGAAGTCAATTTCTGCATTGGCCGGGAATCGGACCCGGGTCTCCCGCGTGGCAGGCGAGAATTCTACCACTGAACCACCAATGCTTGGCCTCCTCGAGAAGACACGCCCCTGTGTGATCGATACGAACAGGGAGCGAAGGTATGCTTCCTGGTAAGAGATGGAAGATGGGGAACATTTATTGATCTTGAGTAAAAACCTCTTTCACGAGGGGCTTATAATATGTGGCTGCACAATGATGACAAAATTCATAATGGCGGGTTATTGCCCTTGAGCTTACAAATGCCATCAGTTATACGGATTAGCAGAAGTGACATGATACAACTTTAAAGAACCAGACCTCTGGCAGACCAGAAGTCAATTTCTGCATTGGCCGGGAATCAGACCCGGGTCTCCCGCGTGGCAGGCGAGAATTCTACCACTGAACCACCAATGCTTGGCAGCCTCGAAAAGACACGCCCCTGTGTGATCGATACGAACAGGCAGTGAAGGTATGCTTCCTGGTAAGAGATGGAAGATGGGGAACATTTATTGATCTTGAGTAAAAACCCTTTTTACGAGGGGTACATAATATGGGGCTGCACAATGATGAGAAATTCATAATGGCAGGTTATTGCCCTTGAGCTTACAAATGCCATCAGTTATATGGATTAGCAGACGTGACATGATACAACTTTAAAGAACCAGACCTCTGGCAGACCAGAAGTCAATTTCTGCATTGGCCGGGAATCGGACCCGGGTCTCCCGCGTGGCAGGCGAGAATTCTACCACTGAACCACCAATGCTTGGCCTCCTCGAGAAGACACGCCCCTGTGTGATCGATACGAACAGGGAGCGAAGGTATGCTTCCTGGTAAGAGATGGAAGATGGGGAACATTTATTGATCTTGAGTAAAAACCTCTTTCACGAGGGGCTTATAATATGTGGCTGCACAATGATGACAAAATTCATAATGGCGGGTTATTGCCCTTGAGCTTACAAATGCCATCAGTTATACGGATTAGCAGAAGTGACATGATACAACTTTAAAGAACCAGACCTCTGGCAGACCAGAAGTCAATTTCTGCATTGGCCGGGAATCAGACCCGGGTCTCCCGCGTGGCAGGCGAGAATTCTACCACTGAACCACCAATGCTTGGCTGCCTCGAAAAGACACGCCCCTGTGTGATCGATACGAACAGGCAGTGAAGGTATGCTTCCTGGTAAGAGATGGAAGATGGGGAACATTTATTGATCTTGAGTAAAAACCCTTTTTACGAGGGGTACATAATATGGGGCTGCACAATGATGAGAAATTCATAATGGCAGGTTATTGCCCTTGAGCTTACAAATGCCATCAGTTATATGGATTAGCAGACGTGACATGATAAAACTTTAAAGAACCAGACCTCTGGCAGACCAGAAGTCAATTTCTGCATTGGCCGGGAATCGGACCCGGGTCTCCCGCGTGGCAGGCGAGAATTCTACCACTGAACCACCAATGCTTGGCCGCCTCGAAAAGACACGCCCCTGTGTGATCGATACGAACAGGCAGTGAAGGTATGCTTCCTGGTAAGAGATGGAAGATGGGGAACATTTATTGATCTTGAGTAAAAACCCTTTTTACGAGGGGTACATAATATGGGGCTGCACAATGATGAGAAATTCATAATGGCAGGTTATTGCCCTTGAGCTTACAAATGCCATCAGTTATATGGATTAGCAGACGTGACATGATAAAACTTTAAAGAACCAGACCTCTGGTAGACCAGAAGTCAATTTCTGCATTGGCCGGGAATCGGACCCGGGTCTCCCGCGTGGCAGGCGAGAATTCTACCACTGAACCACCAATGCTTGGCCTCCTCGAAAAGACACGCCCCTGTGTGATCGATACGAACAGGGAGTGAAGGTATGCTTCCTGGTAAGAGATGGAAGATGGGGAACATTTATTGATCTTGAGTAAAAACCTCTTTCACGAGGGGCTTATAATATGTGGCTGCACAATGATGACAAAATTCATAATGGCGGGTTATTGCCCTTGAGCTTACAAATGCCATCAGTTATACGGATTAGCAGAAGTGACATGATACAACATTAAAGAACCAGACCTCTGGCAGACCAGAAGTCAATTTCTGCATTGGCCGGGAATCGGACCCGGGTCTCCCGCGTGGCAGGCGAGAATTCTACCACTGAACCACCAATGCTTGACCTCCTCGAAAAGACACGCCCCTGTGTGATCGATACGAACAGGGAGCGAAGGTATGCTTCCTGGTAAGAGATGGAAGATGGGGAACATTTATTGATCTTGAGTAAAAACCCTTTTTACGAGGGGTACATAATATGGGGCTGCACAATGATGAGAAATTCATAATGGCAGGTTATTGCCCTTGAGCTTACAAATGCCATCAGTTATATGGATTAGCAGACGTGACATGATAAAACTTTAAAGAACCAGACCTCTGGCAGACCAGAAGTCAATTTCTGCATTGGCCGGGAATCGGACCCGGGTCTCCCGCGTGGCAGGCGAGAATTCTACCACTGAACCACCAATGCTTGGCCTCCTCGAAAAGACACGCCCCTGTGTGATCGATACGAACAGGGAGCGAAGGTATGCTTCCTGGTAAGAGATGGAAGATGGGGAACATTTATTGATCTTGAGTAAAAACCTCTTTCACGAGGGGCTTATAATATGTGGCTGCACAATGATGACAAAATTCATAATGGCGGGTTATTGCCCTTGAGCTTACAAATGCCATCAGTTATACGGATTAGCAGAAGTGACATGATTCAACTTTAAAGAACCAGACATCTGGCAGACCAGAAGTCAATTTCTGCATTGGCCGGGAATCGGACCCGGGTCTCCCGCGTGGCAGGCGAGAATTCTACCACTGAACCACCAATGCTTGGCCTCCTCAAAAAGACACGCCCCTGTGTGATCGACACGAACAGGGAGCGAAGGTATGCTTCCTGGTAGAAGATGGAAGATGGGGAACATTTATTGATCTTGAGTAAAAACCCTTTTTACGAGGGGTACATAATATGGGGCTGCACAATGATGAGAAATTCATAATGGCAGGTTATTGCCCTTGAGCTTACAAATGCCATCAGTTATATGGATTAGCAGACGTGACATGATAAAACTTTAAAGAACCAGACCTCTGGCAGACCAGAAGTCAATTTCTGCATTGGCCGGGAATCGGACCCGGGTCTCCCGCGTGGCAGGCGAGAATTCTACCACTGAACCACCAATGCTTGGCCTCCTCGAAAAGACACGCCCCTGTGTGATCGATACGAACAGGGAGCGAAGGTATGCTTCCTGGTAAGAGATGGAAGATGGGGAACATTTATTGATCCTGAGTAAAAACCTCTTTCACGAGGGGCTTATAATATGTGGCTGCACAATGATGACAAAATTCATAATGGCGGGTTATTGCCCTTGAGCTTACAAATGCCATCAGTTATACGGATTAGCAGAAGTGACATGATACAACTTTAAAGAACCAGACCTCTGGCAGACCAGAAGTCAATTTCTGCATTGGCCGGGAATCGGACCCAGGTCTCCCGCATGGCAGGCGAGAATTCTACCACTGAACCACCAATGCTTGGCCTCCTCGAAAAGACACGCCCCTGTGTGATCGATACGAACAGGGAGTGAAGGTATGCTTCCTGGTAAGAGATGGAAGATGGGGAACATTTATTGATCTTGAGTAAAAACCCTTTTTACGAGGGGTACATAATATGGGGCTGCACAATGATGATAAATTCATAATGGCAGGTTATTGCCCTTGAGCTTACAAATGCCATCAGTTATATGGATTAGCAGACGTGACATGATACAACTTTAAAGAACCAGACCTCTGGCAGACCAGAAGTCAATTTCTGCATTGGCCGGGAATCGGACCCGGGTCTCCCGCGTGGCAGGCGAGAATTCTACCACTGAACCACCAATGCTTGGCCTCCTCGAAAAGACACGCCCCTTTGTGATCGATACGAACAGGGAGTGAAGGTATGCTTCCTGGTAAGAGATGGGGAACATTTATTGATCTTGAGTAAAAACCCTTTTTACGATGGGTACATAATATGGGGCTGCACAATGATGAGAAATTCATAATGGCAGGTTATTGCCCTTGAGCTTACAAATGCCATCAGTTATACGGATTAGCAGAAGTGACATGATACAACTTTAAAGAACCAGACCTCTGGCAGACCAGAAGTCAATTTCTGCATTGCTGACATGGGGCAACCTTGTCGGATAGATCTTGTTATTTTAAAATCTTCAGTTAAAAACCTATTCACTTTAACACAACTTGTAATGTCTGTATATATACATTTTATCCATTTAATTAAATTCTTACCAAATTCAGACTTCTTCATTACATGCATCAAATATTTATGCTATACCCTATGCTTTTTCCAAATCTACACTTAATATATAGCCCTTTTCTTTTGTATCTCTCATATACCATATCAGATCTCTTATACTATTAGTAATATCAGTGATATCTCTATTTAAAACAGCATATGCTTGATTGGTTGTTATTATATTTGGCACAACTTTTTTTTAATCTATTTGCTAATACTTTTGTTAATATTGTATAGTCAGTGTGCAGCATGCTAAGTGGCCTGTAATTTTTTAAGTCTCCTTTATCCTCCTTTTTCTTGTATATTAATTTTACTACTCCTTTCTTCATGCTTTGTGTTAATTCACCCTTCTTCAAAACATCAATATATATTTCATTTAGAATTGGGCATAGGATACTGTTTCTATTTCTATCTCTGTAATATTACTCTCACACATTTCTCTGTCTTCCTTATTCACTTTACTTTTAATTTTCTCTAATAAAAATTCCTCATCCTCTGCAATTAACTCATTTTAAATAAGTCTTTTTAAAATCTTTTAATTTCCTTTAAGATTCCTTCCTTATCTTTCGCTGTCTTTCCATCTTGTGTGTTAATACTTTTAATTAGGGGCCAAGCCCCGAAGGGGCTAAGGCACCTATTGTATCTGTTAGTTTTCTTATTATTAGGGGCCAAGCCCCGAAGGGGCTAAGGCACCTATTGTATCTGTTAGTTTTCTTATTATTATTAGGGGCCAAGCCCCGAAGGGGATAGCCCCTATTGTATCTGTTAGTTTTCTTATTAGGGGCCAAGCCCCGAAGGGGATAGCCCCTATTGTATCTGTTAGTTTTCTTATTATTAGGGGCCAAGCCCCGAAGGGGCAAGGCACCTATTGTATCTGTTAGTTTTCTTATTATTATTATTATTCTTCTTCTTCTTCTTCTTCTTCCGCCAATGGAAGTCTATGGCAGCCCTATGAACCGTACATAGGAAAATGATGAAATTTGGCACAGTTGTAGAGATAGCCATGAATAGTAATTGGACCAAATTTGGTGTCTCTAGGACCAACTCTATAGCGCCACCACCAGTTCAAAAATTCAACATTGAAATGGTTATAACTTTTGAACCCTTTGATCTAGAGAAATAAAACTTAGTACACTTGATTCATCTCATCATGGTGATCAAAATCAATAGCTTACATTAAGACTCCGCCCATTACAGTAGTAGCCATTTTGTAAAGTACAGTATTCCGTTTTTTCGCTACTCCTCCTTCAAAATTTGTCCAATTTTGTCCAAAATTTGCTCAAATGATCTTTGGACTGAGCCGCATAGAAATGACTGAACAGATTTTTTTATTCATCTTTGTTCAAAAATTATGATGTCGCAAACTTAATGAGGTTGACCCAAAATTGGTGTAGAGGCTGTATCTCGGCCAAAGTTTGATCAATCGAAACAAAAATTGGTACACTTGATTGGAAGCATGGTTTGAGGGACCTTGCCAAAGTTGGGAACAGCGCCACCTACAGGTCATGAGATATGGAAAATAGCTATTTTGGTCAATAACTTTTGAACAGTTTGTCAGAAAATCATAAATGTGGTATCTATGAATTCCTTGGGTCATGCCGAATCCATGGATACCGATTTTGCCAGGATGGAATGTACCACGTGTCCGCCATTTTGAATTTTGTCATAATTTGCAATAACTTTTAAACTATTTGACATATCTTCACAAAATTTAGTATGGATCATCGACACAATGTCCTGAAGGTACATGAGAAGATTGAACGCAGCGCCACCTAGTGTTCCAGAGATATAGGGTCTTTTTCAAAAACGCTTATAACTTTTGAAAACATTGTTCAAATTTTGATTTCTTTACGTCATTATGTTTCTTGGCTTATGCCGAGTCCGTCGATATCTCATTTGTCATTTTCCAACAATGTGACTATCCGCCATATTGGAACAAATGAAAAACAGTTTTTTCGCTACTCCTCCTTCAAATCTTGCTCAATTTTGTCCAAAATTTGATCAGATGTTCTTTGGACCGAGCCGCACAGAAATGACTGAACAGATTTTTGATATTTGCTACCGTTCCCGAGATATTCATCTCCGAAGTTGACCTAGCCTGTGTTTGTTGCCTTATGCTAGTTACCTTAGCATAATAATTGGTTAGCATGCTAACCAGATGCCATTCTTTCTAATGTGGCTCTTCAGCTATCAGGATAACCATAAACTACATTAAGCTAGCTTAGCATGCTAATCTCGTTAACATGTTTTTGTGTGCTTATTCTTACACTGAAGCCTCTCCTCTGCAGCTTTGAAATTTACGTCCTCTGAGTGGCGCAAGTTGTTAAACCATGCGTCATGAATCCTGAACCATTACGGTCGTGGGTTCGATTCCTGTGTGGCACATGTCCAGACTGAAGAAGTACGGTGGCCTTAAGTGGTGGAAAAGTTGTTTTAGTTCCACACATGATGTGTATCTGAGAAAGGATCTCCATAAATATAACATGCAGCAAATTTATATAAAACATCTTCATATTGAGTTCATTTTCACTTGTACTATTAAAACAGCTGTTTTTTTTTCAAATTTAGCACACTTGTAGTGATTGTAATGAATAGTAATTGGACCAATTTTAGAGTCTCTAGGACCACCTCTATAGCGCCACCACCAGTTCAAAAATTCAAGGAAGGGCAGGAGAGGGGCAGAGGGGGCAGGAGAGGGGCAGGGGTCAGGAGAGGGGCAGGGATCAGGAGAGGGGCAGGGAGGGCAGGGGAGGGGAGGGATGGGGAGAGTTGCTGCTGCTTCAGGGCTTGGCCCCTGTATTGCTGCTTGCAGCTATATTAGCAATTGTTATTGTCAGAATAACAATTCTTCTTCTTCCGCCAATGGATGTCTATGGCAGCCCTATGAACCGTAAGTAGGAAAATGATGAAATTTGGCGCACTTGTAGTGATGGCCATGAATAGTAAAAGTAGCAATTTTTGAGTCTCTAGGACCAACTCTATAGCGCCACCAGCAGTTCAAAAATTCAACATTGAAATGGTTATTACTTTTGAACCCTTTGATCTAGAAAAATGAAACTTAGTACACCTGATTCATCTCATCATGCTGATCAGAACCAATATCTTACATTAAGACTCCGCCCATTACAGTAGTGGCCATTTTGAAAAGTACAGTATGCAGTTTTTTCGCTACTCCTCCTTCAAAATTGGTCTAATTTTGTCCAAATATGTGCTCAAATGATCTTTGGACTGAGCCGCACAGAAATGACTGAACAGATTTTTTTAATTCATCTTTGTTCAAAAGCTATGATGTCACAAACTTGACAAGGTCCACCCAAAATTGGCTAAGAGGCTGTATCTCGGCCAAAGTTTGATCAATCGAAACAAAAATTGGTACACTTCATCAGAAGCTTGATCTGAGGTTCCATGCCAAAGTTGGGAACAGCGCCACCTACGGGTCATGAGATATGGAAAATGGCTATTTTGGCCAATAACTTTTAAACAGTTTGTCATAAAATCATAAATGTGGTATCTATGGATTCCTTGCGTCAAGCCAAATCCGGGGATACCAATTTTGCCAGGATGGGATGTACCACGTGTCCGCCATTTTGAATTTTGTCATAATTTGCAATAACTTTTAAACTATTTGACATATCTTCACAAAATTTAGTATGCATGATCGACACAATGCCTTGAAGGTACATGAGAAGACTAAACACAGCGCCACCTAGTGTTCCAGACATATAAGGTCTTTTGCAAAAACACTTATAACTTTTGACAACATTGTTCAAATTTTGATTTCTTTACGTCATTATGTTCCTTGGATGCTGCCGATTTCGTCGATATCTCATTTGTCATTTTCCAACAATGTGACTATCCGCCATATTGGAACAAATGAAAAACAGTTTTTTCGCTACTCCTCCTTCAAATCTTGATCAATTTTGTCCAAAATTTGATCACATGATCTTTGGACTGAGCCGCACAGAAATGACTGAACAGATTTCTGATATTTGCTACCGTTCCCGAGATATTCATCTTCAAAGTTGACCTAGCCTGGTGTTTTTTTGCCTTATGCTAGTTAACTTAGCATAATAATTGGTTAGCATGCTAACCAGATACCATTCTTTCTAAGGTGGCTCTTCAGCTATCAGGATAACCATAAGCTACATTAGCATTAAGCTAGCTTAGCATGCTAATCTCGTTAACATGATTTTGTGTGCTTATTTTTACACTGAAGCCTCTCCTCTGCAGCTTTGAAATTTACGTCCTCTGAGTGGCGCAAGTTGTTAAACCACGTGTCATGAATCCCGAACCATTACGGTCGTGGGTTTGATTCCTGTGTGGCACATGTCCAGACTGAAGAAGTACGGTGGCCTTAAGTGGTGGAAAAGTTGTTTTAGTTCCACACATGATGTGTATCTGAGAAAGGATCTCCATAAATATAACATGCAGCAAATTTATATAAAACATCTTCATATTGAGTTCATTTTCACTTGTACTACTAAAACAGCTGTTTTTTCAAATTTAGCACACTTGTAGTGATTGTAATGAATAGTAATTGAACCAATTTTAGAGTCTCTAGGACCACCTCTATAGCGCCACCACCAGTTCAAAAATTCAAGGAAGGGCAGGAGAGGGGCAGAGGGGGCAGGAGAGGGGCAGGGGTCAGGAGAGGGGCAGGGATCAGGAGAGGGGCAGGGATCAGGGGAGGGCAGGGAGGGCAGGGAGGGCAGGGGAGGGGAGGGATGGGGAGAGTTGCTGCTGCTTCAGGGCTTGGCCCCTGTATTGCTGCTTGCAGCTATATTTAGGGGCCAAGCCCCGAAGGGGCAAGGCACCTATTGTATCTGTTAGTTTTCTTATTATTATTATTATTATTCTTCTTCTTCTTCTTCTTCCGCCAATGGAAGTCTATGGCAGCCCTATGAACCGTACATAGGAAAATGATGAAATTTGGCACAGTTGTAGAGATAGCCATGAATAGTAATTGGACCAAATTTGGTGTCTCTAGGACCAACTCTATAGCGCCACCACCAGTTCAAAAATTCAACATTGAAATGGTTATAACTTTTGAACCCTTTGATCTAGAGAAATAAAACTTAGTACACTTGATTCATCTCATCATGGTGATCAAAATCAATAGCTTACATTAAGACTCCGCCCATTACAGTAGTAGCCATTTTGTAAAGTACAGTATTCCGTTTTTTCGCTACTCCTCCTTCAAAATTTGTCCAATTTTGTCCAAAATTTGCTCAAATGATCTTTGGACTGAGCCGCATAGAAATGACTGAACAGATTTTTTTATTCATCTTTGTTCAAAAGTTATGATGTCGCAAACTTAATGAGGTTGACCCAAAATTGGTGTAGAGGCTGTATCTCGGCCAAAGTTTGATCAATCGAAACAAAAATTGGTACACTTGATTGGAAGCATGGTTTGAGGGACCTTGCCAAAGTTGGGAACAGCGCCACCTACAGGTCATGAGATATGGAAAATAGCTATTTTGGTCAATAACTTTTGAACAGTTTGTCAGAAAATCATAAATGTGGTATCTATGAATTCCTTGGGTCATGCCGAATCCATGGATACTGATTTTGCCAGGATGGGATGTACCACGTGTCCGCCATTTTGAATTTTGTCATAATTTGCAATAACTTTTAAACTATTTGACATATCTTTAAAAAATTTAGTATGGATCATCAACACAATGTCCTGCAGGTACATGAGAAGATTGAACACAGCGCCACCTAGTGTTCCAAAGATATAAGGTATTTTGCAAAAACGCTTATAACTTTTGAAAACATTGTTCAAATTTTGATTTCTTTACGTCATTATGTTCCTTGGCTTATGCCGAGTCCGTCGATATCTCATTTGTCATTTTCCAACAATGTGACTATCCGCCATATTGGAACAAATGAAAAACAGTTTTTTTGCTACTCCTCCTTCAAATCTTGCTCAATTTTGTTCAAAATTTGATCAGATGATCTTTGGACTGAGCCGCACAGAAATGACTGAACAGATTTTTTTATTCATCTTTGTTCAAAAGTTATGATGTCGCAAACTTAATGAGGTTGACCCAAAATTGGTGTAGAGGCTGTATCTCGGCCAAAGTTTGATCAATCGAAACAAAAATTGGTACACTTGATTGGAAGCATGGTTTGAGGGACCTTGCCAAAGTTGGGAACAGCGCCACCTACAGGTCATGAGATATGGAAAATAGCTATTTTGGTCAATAACTTTTGAACAGTTTGTCAGAAAATCATAAATGTGGTATCTATGGATTCCTTGGGTCATGCCGAATCCATGGATACCGATTTTGCCAGGATGGGATGTACCACGTGTCCGCCATTTTGAATTTTGTCATAATTTGCAATAACTTTTAAACTATTTGACATATCTTCACAAAATTTAGTATGGATCATCGACACAATGTCCTGAAGGTACATGAGAAGATTGAACGCAGCGCCACCTAGTGTTCCAGAGATATAGGGTCTTTTTCAAAAACGCTTATAACTTTTGAAAACATTGTTCAAATTTTGATTTCTTTACGTCATTATGTTTCTTGGCTTATGCCGAGTCCGTCGATATCTCATTTGTCATTTTCCAACAATGTGACTATCCGCCATATTGGAACAAATGAAAAACAGTTTTTTCGCTACTCCTCCTTCAAATCTTGCTCAATTTTGTCCAAAATTTGATCAGATGATCTTCGGACTAAGCCGCACAGAAATGACTGAACAGATTTCTGATATTCGCTACCGTTCCCGAGATATTCATCTTCAAAGTTGACCTAGCCTGTGTTTTTTGCCTTATGCAAGTTAACTTAGCATAATAATTGGTTAGCATGCTAACCAGATGCCATTCTTTCTAATGTGGCTCTTCAGCTATCAGGATAACCATAAGCTACATTAGCATTAAGCTAGCTTAGCATGCTAATCTCGTTAACATGATTTTGTGTGCTTATTCTTACACTGAAGCCTGTGCTCTGAAGCTTTGTAAAACAAGTCCTCTGGGTGGCGCAATCTGTTCAACCATGCGTCATGAATCCCGAACCATTCTGGTCGTGGGTTCGAGACCAGTGTGGGCCAACTATAAAATTGTCATTTGAACTCCTATATCATCTGGGTAAAAGCTGTACTAATGTTTCTAACACTGGGATTTTTTATACATTCTGTGTTTGTTCTCATCAGAACTTTTGTTAATTTTGATTTCATCCTATATGTACCTCTGAACCCATCTGTTCTTCATGTACATTCTATTTCTGCTGTTTTTGCTCTTCTGGCTCCGCATTGCGCTACAGCCCTACTGTGCTACAGCGGCTTGGCCCCTGTATTGCTGCTTGCAGCTATATTTATTATTATTATTATTATTCTTCTTCTTCCGCCAATGGAAGTCTATGGCAGCCCTATGAACCGTACATAGGAAAATGATGAAATTTGGCACAGTTGTAGAGATGGCCATGAATAGTAATTGGACCAAATTTGGTGTCTCTAGGGTCAACTCTATAGCGCCACCACCAGTTCAAAAATTCAACTTTGAAATGTTTATAACTTTTGAACCATTTGATCTAGAAAAATAAAACTTAGTACACATGATTCCTCTCATCATGCTGATCAAAACCAATATAGTCCATTAAGACTCCGCCCATTACAGTAGTAGCCATTTTGAAAAGTAAAGTATTCAGTTTTTTCGCTACTCCTCCTTCAAAATTTCTCCAATTTTGTCCAAACTTTGCTCAAATAATCTTTGGACTGAGCCGCACAGAAATGACTGAACAGATTTTTTTTATTCATCTTTGTTCAAAAGTTATGGTGTCACAAACTTGACAAGGTCCACCCAAAATTGGCTAAGAGGCTGTATCTCGGCCAAAGTTTGATCAATCGAAACAAAAATTGGTACACTTCATCAGAAGCTTGGTCTGAGGTTCCATGCCAAAGTTGGGAACAGCGCCACCTACGGGTCATGAGATATGAAAAATTGCTATTTTGGCCAATAACTTTTGGACAGTTTGTCAGAAAATCATAAATGTGGTATCTATGGATTCCTTGCATCATGCCAAATCCATGCATACCAATTTTGCCAGGATGGGATCTACCACGTGTCCGCCATTTTGAATTTTGTCATAATTTGCAATAACTTTTAAACTATTTGACATATCTTCACAAAAATTAGCATTGATCATCGACACAATGTCCTGAAGGTACATGAGAAGATTGAACACAGCGCCACCTAGTGTTCCATAGATATAAGGTCTTTTGCAAAAACGCTTATAACTTTTGAAAACATTGTTCAAATTTTGATTTTTTTACGGCATTATGTTCCTTGGCTTATGCCGATTCCGTTGATATCTCATTTGTCATTTACCAACAATGTGACTATCCGCCATATTGGAACAAATGAAAAACAGTTTTTTCGCTACTCCTCCTTCAAATCTTGCTCAATTTTGTCCAAAATTTGATCAGATGATCTTCGGACTAAGCCGCACAGAAATGACTGAACAGATTTCTGATATTCGCTACCGTTCCCGAGATATTCATCTTCAAAGTTGACCTAGCCTGTGTTTTTTGCCTTATGCAAGTTAACTTAGCATAATAATTGGTTAGCATGCTAACCAGATGCCATTCTTTCTAATGTGGCTCTTCAGCTATCAGGATAACCATAAGCTACATTAGCATTAAGCTAGCTTAGCATGCTAATCTCGTTAACATGATTTTGTGTGCTTATTCTTACACTGAAGCCTGTGCTCTGAAGCTTTGTAAAACAAGTCCTCTGGGTGGCGCAATCTGTTCAACCATGCGTCATGAATCCCGAACCATTCTGGTCGTGGGTTCGAGACCAGTGTGGGCCAACTATAAAATTGTCATTTGAACTCCTATATCATCTGGGTAAAAGCTGTACTAATGTTTCTAACACTGGGATTTTTTATACATTCTGTGTTTGTTCTCATCAGAACTTTTGTTAATTTTGATTTCATCCTATATGTACCTCTGAACCCATCTGTTCTTCATGTACATTCTATTTCTGCTGTTTTTGCTCTTCTGGCTCCGCATTGCGCTACAGCCCTACTGTGCTACAGCGGCTTGGCCCCTGTATTGCTGCTTGCAGCTATATTAGCAATTGTTATTGTCAAAATAACAATTCTTCTTCTTCCGCAAATGGGAGTCTATGGCAGCCCTATGAACCGTACATAGGAAAATGATGAAATTTGGCACACTTGTATTGATGACCATGAATAGTAAATGTAGCAATTTTTGTGTCTCTAGGACCAACTCTATAGCGCCACCACCAGTTCAAAAATTCAACATTGAAATGGTTATAACTTTTGAACCGTTTGATCCACAGAAATGAGACATAGTACACCTGATTGCTCTCATCATGCTGATCACAACCAATACCTTACATTAAGACTCCGCCCATTACAGTAGTGGCCATTTAGAAAAGTACAGAATTCAGTTTTTTCGCTACTCCTCCTTCAAATTTTGTCCAATTTTGTCCAAACATGTGCTCAAATGATCTTCGGACTGAGTTGCACAGAAATGACTGAACCGATTTTTTTTATTCATCTTTGTTCAAAAGTTATGGTGTTGCAAACTTAACGAGGTTGACCCAAAATTGGCTAAGAGGCTGTATCTCGGCAAAAGTTTGATCAATCGAAACGAAAATTGGTACAATTCATTGGAAGGATGTTCTGAGGGTCCATGCCAAAGTTGGGAACAGCGCCACCTACGGGTCATGAGATATGAAAAATTGCTACTTTGGTCAATAACTTTTGAACAGTTTGTCAGAAAATCATAAATGTGGTATCTATGGATTCCTTGCATCATGCCAAATCAGTGGATGCCAATTTTGTCAAGATCGGATGAACCACGTGGCCGCCATTTTGAATTTTGTCATAATTTGCAATAACTTTTAAACTATTTGACATATCTTCACAAAATTTAGTATGGATGATTGACACAATTCCCTGAAGGTACATGAGAAGACTGAACACAGCGCCACCTAGTGTTCCAGAGATATAAGGTCTTTTGCAAAAACGCTTATAACTTTTGAAAAAATTGTTCAAATTTTGAGTTCTTTGCTTCATTATTTTCCTTGGATTATGCCGATTCCGTCGATATCTCATTTGTCATTTTCCAACAATGTGACTATCCGCCATATTGGGACAAATGAAAAACAGTTTTTTTCGCTACTCCTCCTTCAAATTTTGTCCAATTTTGTCCAAACATGTGCTCAAATGATCTTCGGACTGATCCGCATAGAAATGACTGAACAGAATTTTTTGCTATACTGGAAAAAAAAAGTTATGATGTGGCAAACTTAACATGGTCGACTCAAAATTGGTTCAGAAGCTATAGCTCTGCCAAACTTTGATCAATCAAAACGAAAATTGGTACACTTCATCGGAAGCATGATCTGAGGTTCCATGCCAAAGTTGGGAACAGCGCCACCTACGGGTCATGAGATCTGGAAAATGGCTATTTTGGCCAATAACTTTTGAACAGTTTGAACAGAAATTTTATCAAATGATCTTTGGACTGAGCCGCACAGAAATTACTGAACAGATTTTTGATATTCGCTACCATTCCCGAGATATTCGTCTGCAAAGTTGAGCTAGCCTGTGTTTGTTGCCTTGCTAACCAATTCACGTCCTCTGAGTGGCGGAAGTTGCTAAACCACATGTCATGAATCTCGAATCATTCCGGTCGTGGGTTCGAGTCCTGTGTGGAACAACATTAAAACTTTGTATAAAGTTGTCATTTCAATTCCTTCCGGCTTTGCACTGCTTTTGGTGCTTAAATGCTTGCTGCGCTGCTGTGCTTGATGTACATTTACATGTATATTCAATTTCTGCTCTTTTTGTTCTTCTGGCTCCGCACTGCTGTTGGTGCTTAAATATATGCTGCGCTGCAGTGCTTACAGTACTTGCTGTGCTTCATGTACATGATGTGCTGGCTGTGCTTGCTGTGCGCCATACTTGTTCTGCTTGCGGTGCGTTTAAGGGCTTGGCCCCTGTATTGCTGCTTGCAGCTATATTAGCAATTGTTATTGTCAAAATAACAATTCTTCTTCCGCAAATGGGAGTCTATGGCAGCCCTATGAACCGTAAGTAGGAAAATGATGAAATTTGGCACACTTGTAGTGATGGCCATGAATAGTAAATGTAGCAATTTTTGAGTCTCTAGGACCAACTCTATAGCGCCACCAGCAGTTCAAATATACAACATTGAAATGGTTATAACTTTTGAACCCTTTGATCTAGAAAAATGAAACTTAGTACACCTGATTGCTCTCATCATGCTGATCACAAACAATATCATACATTAAGACTCCACCCATTACAGTAGTAGCCATTTTGAAAAGTACAGTATTCAGTTTTTTCGCTACTCCTCCTTCAAAATTGCTCCAATTTTGTCCAAACATGTGCTCAAATGATCTTTGGACTGAGCCACACAGAAATGACTGAACAGATTTTTTTTGCTATACTGTAAAAAAAAAAGTTATGATGTCGCAAATTTAATGAGGTCGACCCAAAATTGGTTCAGAGGCTGTATCTCGGCCAAAAATTGATCAATCGAAACAAAAATTGGTACAATTCATCGGAGCCATGACCTGAGGGTCCATGCCAAAGTTGGGAACAGCGCCACATATGGGTCATGAGATATGGAAAATGGCTATTTTGGCCAATAACTTTTGAACAGTTTGTCATAAAACCATAAATGTGGTATCTATGGATTCCTTGCGTCATGCCAAATCCGTGGATACTGATTTTGCCAGGATGGGATTTACCACGTGTCCGCCATTTTGAATTTTGACATAATTTGCAATATCTTTTAAACTATTTGAGATTTCTTCACCAAATTTGGTATGAATCGTCATTAGCATGGCCCGAAGGTACCTGAGAAGTTTGAGCACAGCGCCACCTAGTGTTCCAGAGATATCATTGTTTTTTGAAAAATCGCTTATAACTTTTGCTAACATTGCTTGAAATTTGATTTCTTTATGTCAATATATTCCTTGGCTTATGCTGATTTCAACAATATCTCATATGTTATTTTTCAACAATATGACTGGCCGCCATATTGGAGCGAATGTAAAATAGTTTTTTCGCTACTCCTCCTTCAAAATCTGTCTAATTTTGTCCAAACATGTACTCAAATGATCTTCGGACTGAGCCGCATAAAAGTACTGTCCCCGATTTTTTTGCTATACTGGAAAAAAAAAAGTTATGATGTCGCAAACTTAATGAGGTCGACCCATAATTGGTTCAGAGGCTGTAACTTGTGAACTGTTTGTCACAAAATCATAAAATTGTTGTCTATCGATTCTTTGCGTCATGTCGAATCCGAGGATATCTATTTTGCCAGGATTGAATGTACCACGTCATAAGCCATAAGATACATCAGCATTAAGATATCTTAGCATGCTAATCTGGTTAACTTGCATTTGTGTGCTCATTCTTACACTGAAGCTCTCCTCTGCAGTTTGTGATTGTACGTCCTCTGAGTGGTGCAATCTGCTAAACCGTGTATCTAGAATCCTGAACCATTCTGGTCGTGGGTTTGAGTCCCATGTGGGACGACTTTAAAGTTGTCATTTAAATTCCTTCCGGCTCTGCACTGCTGTTGGTGCTTAAATGCTCGCTGTGCTACATTTATATTTAATTTCTGCAGTTTTTGTTCTTGCGGCTCTGCACTGCTGTTGGTGCTTAAATGCTTGCTGCGCTGCTGTGCTTGATGTACATTTACACGTATATTTAATTTCTGCTATTTTTGTTCTTCTGGCTCCGCACTGCTGTTGGTGCTTAAATGCTTGCTGTGCTGCTGTAATTGATGTGCTTACAGAACTTGCTGTGCTTGATGTACATTAAATTTCTGATGTTTTGCTCTTCTGGCTCCTCATTGCTCTACAGTGGCTTTTGCTTGCTGTGCCTTGCAGGGCTTGGCCCCGTATTGCTGCTTGCAGCTATATTTAGGGGCCAAGCCCCGAAGGGGATAGCCCCTATTGTATCTGTTAGTTTTCTTATTATTATTATTATTATTATTATTCTTCTTCTTCCGCCAATGGAAGTCTATGGCAGCCCTATGAACCGTACATAGGAAAATGATGAAATTTGGCACAGTTGTAGAGATGGCCATGAATAGTAATTGGACCAAATTTGGTGTCTCTAGGGTCAACTCTATAGCGCCACCACCAGTTCAAAAATTCAACTTTGAAATGTTTATAACTTTTGAACCATTTGATCTAGAAAAATAAAACTTAGTACACATGATTCCTCTCATCATGCTGATCAAAACCAATATAGTCCATTAAGACTCCGCCCATTACAGTAGTAGCCATTTTGAAAAGTAAAGTATTCAGTTTTTTCGCTACTCCTCCTTCAAAATTTCTCCAATTTTGTCCAAACTTTGCTCAAATAATCTTTGGACTGAGCCGCACAGAAATGACTGAACAGATTTTTTTTATTCATCTTTGTTCAAAAGTTATGGTGTCACAAACTTGACAAGGTCCACCCAAAATTGGCTAAGAGGCTGTATCTCGGCCAAAGTTTGATCAATCGAAACAAAAATTGGTACACTTCATCAGAAGCTTGGTCTGAGGTTCCATGCCAAAGTTGGGAACAGCGCCACCTACGGGTCATGAGATATGAAAAATTGCTATTTTGGCCAATAACTTTTGGACAGTTTGTCAGAAAATCATAAATGTGGTATCTATGGATTCCTTGCATCATGCCAAATCCATGCATACCAATTTTGCCAGGATGGGATCTACCACGTGTCCGCCATTTTGAATTTTGTCATAATTTGCAATAACTTTTAAACTATTTGACATATCTTCACAAAAATTAGCATTGATCATCAACACAATGTCCTGAAGGTACATGAGAAGATTGAACACAGCGCCACCTAGTGTTCCATAGATATAAGGTCTTTTGCAAAAACGCTTATAACTTTTGAAAACATTGTTCAAATTTTGATTTTTTTACGGCATTATGTTCCTTGGCTTATGCCGATTCCGTTGATATCTCATTTGTCATTTACCAACAATGTGACTATCCGCCATATTGGAACAAATGAAAAACAGTTTTTTCGCTACTCCTCCTTCAAATCTTGCTCAATTTTGTCCAAAATTTGATCAGATGATCTTCGGACTAAGCCGCACAGAAATGACTGAACAGATTTCTGATATTCGCTACCGTTCCCGAGATATTCATCTTCAAAGTTGACCTAGCCTGTGTTTTTTGCCTTATGCAAGTTAACTTAGCATAATAATTGGTTAGCATGCTAACCAGATGCCATTCTTTCTAATGTGGCTCTTCAGCTATCAGGATAACCATAAGCTACATTAGCATTAAGCTAGCTTAGCATGCTAATCTCGTTAACATGATTTTGTGTGCTTATTCTTACACTGAAGCCTGTGCTCTGAAGCTTTGTAAAACAAGTCCTCTGGGTGGCGCAATCTGTTCAACCATGCGTCATGAATCCCGAACCATTCTGGTCGTGGGTTCGAGACCAGTGTGGGCCAACTATAAAATTGTCATTTGAACTCCTATATCATCTGGGTAAAAGCTGTACTAATGTTTCTAACACTGGGATTTTTTATACATTCTGTGTTTGTTCTCATCAGAACTTTTGTTAATTTTGATTTCATCCTATATGTACCTCTGAACCCATCTGTTCTTCATGTACATTCTATTTCTGCTGTTTTTGCTCTTCTGGCTCCGCATTGCGCTACAGCCCTACTGTGCTACAGCGGCTTGGCCCCTGTATTGCTGCTTGCAGCTATATTTAGGGGCCAAGCCCCGAAGGGGCTAAGGCACCTATTGTATCTGTTAGTTTTCTTCTTATTATTATTATTATTCTTCTTCTTCTTCTTCTTCTTCTTCTTCTTCCGCCAATGGAAGTCTATGGCAGCCCTATGAACCGTACATAGGAAAATGATGAAATTTGGCACACTTGTAGTGATGGTAATGAAAAGTAATTGTAGCAATTTTTGAGTCTCTAGGACCAACTCTATAGCGCCACCAGCAGTTCAAAAATTCAACATTGAAATGGTTATAACTTTTGAACCCTTTGATCTAGAAAAATGAAACTTAGTACACCTGATTCATCTCATCATGCTGATCAGAACCAATATCTTACATCAAGACTCCGCCCATTACAGTAGTGGCCATTTTGAAAAGTACAGTATGAAGTTTTTTTGCTACTCCCCCTTCAAAATTGGTCTAATTTTGTCCAAACATATGCTCAAATGATCTTCGGACTGAGCCGCATAAAAGTACTGTCCCCGATTTTTTTGCTATACTGGAAAAAAAAAGTTATGATGTCGCAAACTTAATGAGGTCGACCCAAAATTGGTTCAGAAGCTATAGTTCGGCCAAACTTTGATCAATCGAAACGAAAATTGGTACACTTCATCGGAAGCATGATCTGAGGTTCCATGCCAAAGTTGGGAACAGCGCCACCTACGGGTCATGAGATATGGAAAATGCATATTTTGGCCAATAACTTGTGAACGGTTTGTCAGAAAATTATAAACTTGGTGTCTATCGATTCCTTGGATCATAACGAATCCGTGGATATCGATTTTGCCATGATGGGAAGTACCACGTGTCCGCCATTTTAAATTTTGTCATAATTTGCAATATCTTTTAAACTATTTGAAATTTCTTCACCAAATTTGGTATGGATCGTCATTAGCATGGCCCGAAGGTACCTGAGAAGTTTGATCACAGCGCCACCTAGTGTTCCATAGATATCATTGTTTTTTGAAAAAACGCTTATAACTTTTGCTAACATTACTTGAAATTTGATTTATTTATGTCAATATATTCCTTGGCTTATGCCGATTTCAACGATATCTCATATGTTATTTTTCAACAATGTGACTGGCCGCCATATTGGAGCGAATGTAAAACAGTTTTTTCGCTACTCCTCCTTCAAAATTGGTCTAATTTTGTCCAAAGATGTACTCAAATGATCTTCAGACTGAGCCACATAAAAGTACTGTCCCCGTTTTTTTTGCTATACTGAAAAAAAAAAGTTATGATGTCGCAAACTTAATGAGGTCGACCCATAATTGGTTCAGAGGCGGTAACTTGTGAACAGTTTGTCACAAAATCATAAAATTGGTGTCTATTGATTTCTTGCATCATGTCGAATCTGAGGATATCTATTTTGCCAGGATTGGATGTACCACATCATAAGCTACATTAGCATTAAGTTAGCTTAGCATGCTAATCTGGTTAACTTGCTTTTGTGTGCTCATTCTTACACTGAAGCCTCTCCTCTGCAGTCTGTGATTGTACATCCTCTGAGTGGCGCAATGTGCGAAACCATGTGTCATGAATCCTTAACCAATATGGTTATGGGTTCGAGTCCTGTGTAGGGCAACTTAAAAATTTTGTATAAAGTTGTCATTTCAATTCCTTCTGGCTCTGCACTGCTGTTGGTGCTTAAATGCTTCCTGCACTGCTGTGCTTGGTGTACATTTACATGTATATTCAATTTCTGCTCTTTTTGTTCTTCTGGCTCCGCACTGCTGTTGTTGCTTAAATGCTTGCTGCGCTGCTGTGCTTACAGTACTTGTAGATTGCTGTATTTTGTCTGCTTGCTGTGCCTTGCAGGGCTTGGCCCCGTATTGCTGCTTGCAGCTATATTTAGGGGCCAAGCCCCGAAGGGGATAGCCCCTATTGTATCTGTTAGTTTTCTTATTATTAGGGGCCAAGCCCCGAAGGGGCAAGGCACCTATTGTATCTGTTAGTTTTCTTATTATTATTATTATTCTTCTTCTTCTTCTTCTTCTTCCGCCAATGGAAGTCTATGGCAGCCCTATGAACCGTATATAGGAAAATGATGAAATTTGGTACACTTCTTGTGATGCTAATGAATAGTAATTGGACCAATTTTTGAGCCTCTAGGACCAACTCTATAGCGCCACCACCAGTTCAAAATTTCAACATTGAAATGGTTATAACTTTTGAACCCTTTGATCTAGAGAAATAAAACTTAGTACACCTGATTCCTCTCATCATGGTGATCACAATCAATGGCTTACATTAAGACTCCGCCCATTACAGTAGTAGCCATTTTGAAAAGTACAGTATTCAGTTTTTTCACTACTCCTCCTTCAGAATTTGTCCAATTTTGTCCAAATTTTGCTCAAATGATCTTTGGACTAAGCCGCACAGAAATGACTGAACAGATTTTTTTTATTCATCTTTGTTCAAAAGTAATTGTGTCGTAAACTTAACGAGGTCGACCCAAAATTGGTTCAGAGGCTGTATCTCGGCCGAAGTTTGATCAATCGAAATGAAAATTGGTACGCTTCATTGGTAGCATGGTCTGAGGGTCCATGCCAAAGTTGGGAACAGCGCCACCTACGGGTCATGAGATATGAAAAATTGCTTTTTTGGTCAATATCTTTTGAGCACTTTGTCAGAAAATCATAAATGTGGTATCTATGGATTCCTTGGGTCATGCCGAATCCGTGGATACCGAATTATCTGAGATGGGATGTACCACGTGTCCGCCATTTTGAATTTTGTCATAATTTGCAATAACTTTTAAACTATTTGACATATCTTCACAAAATTTAGTATGGATCATCGACACAATGTCCTAAAGGTACATGAGAAGATTGAACACAGCGCCACCTAGTGTTCCAGAGATATGAGGTATTTTGCAAAAACTCTTATAACTTTTGAAAACATTGTTCAAATTTTGATTTCCTTACGTCATTATGTTTCTTGGCTTATGCCGATTCCGTTGATATCTCATTTGTCATTTTCCAACAATGTGACTATCCGCCATATTGGAACAAATGAAAAACAGTTTTTTCGCTACTCCTCCTTCAAATCTTGCTCAATTTTGTCCAAAATTTGATCAGATGATCTTTGGACTGAGCCGCACAGAAATGACTGAACAGATTTCTGATATTCGCTACCGTTCCAGAGATATTCATCTTCAAAGTTGACCTAGCCTGTGTTTTTTGCCTTATGCTAGTTAACTTAGCATAATAATTGGTTAGCATGCTAACCAGATGCCATTCTTTCTAATGTGGCTCTTCAGCTATCAGGATAACCATAAGCTACATTAGCATTAAGCTAGCTTAGCATGCTAATCTCGTTAACATGATTTTGTGTGCTTATTCTTACACTGAAGCCTCTGCTCTGAAGCTTTGTAAAGCAAGTCCTCTGGGTGGCGCAATCTGTTCAACCATGCGTCATGAATCCCGAACCGTTCCGGTCGTGGGTTCGAGACCAGTGTGGGGCAACTTTGGAATTTGTGTATAAAATTGTAATTTCAACTCCTTTATCATCTGGGTAAAAGCTGTACTAATGTTTCTAACACTGGGATTAGAAATGTGTTTTTTTCTACATTCTGTGTTTGTTCTCATCAGAACTTTTGTTCATTTTGATTTCATCCTATCTGTACCTCTGAACCCATCTGTTCTTCATGTACATTCTATTTCTGCTGTTTTTGCTCTTCTGGCTCCGCATTGCGCTACAGCCCTACTGTGCTACAGCGGCTTGGCCCCTGTATTGCTGCTTGCAGCTATATTAGCAATTGTTATTGTCAGAATAACAATTCTTCTTCTTCCGCCAATGGATGTCTATGGCAGCCCTATGAACCGTAAGTAGGAAAATGATGAAATTTGGCACACTTGTAGTGATGGCCATGAATAGTAAAAGTAGCAATTTTTGAGTCTCTAGGACCAACTCTATAGCGCCACCAGCAGTTCAAAAATTCAACATTGAAATGGTTATTACTTTTGAACCCTTTGATCTAGAAAAATGAAACTTAGTACACTTGATTCATCTCATCATGCTGATAAGAACCAATATCTTACATTAAGACTCCGCCCATTACAGTAGTGGCCATTTTGAAAAGTACAGTATGCAGTTTTTTTGCTACTCCTCCTTCAAAATTGGTCTAATTTTGTCCAAACATGTGCTCAAATGATCTTTGGACTGAGCCGCATAAAAGTACTGTCCCCGATTTTTTTGCTATACTGGAAAAAAAAAAGTTATGATGTCGCAAACTTAATGAGGTTGACCCAAAATTGGTTCAAAAGCTATAGCTCAACCAAACTTTGATCAATCGAAACGAAAATTGGTACGCTTCATTGGAAGCTTGATCTGAGGTTACATGCCAAAGTTGGGATCAGCGCCACCTACGGGTCATGAGATATGGAAAATGCATATTTTGGCCAATAACCTGTGAACGGTTTGTCAGAATATTATAAACTTGGTGTCTTTCGATTCCTTGGGTCATGTCGAATCCGTAGATATCGATTTTGCCATGATGGGATGTACCACGTGTCCGCCATTTTGAATTTTGTCATAATTTGCAATATCTTTTAAACTATTTGAAATTTCACCAAATTTGGTATAGATCATCATTAGCATGGCCCGAAGGTACCTGAGACGTTTGATCACAGCGCCACCTAATGATCCATAGATATAATTGTTTTTTGAAAAAACGCTTATAACTTTTGCTAACATTGCTTGAAATTTGATTTCTTTATGTCAATATATTCCTTGGCTTATGCCGATTTCAACGATATCTCATATGTTATTTTTCAACAATGTGACTGGCCGCCATATTGGAGCGAATGTAAAACAGTTTTTTCGCTACTCCTCCTTCAAAATTGGTCTAATTTTGTCCAAACATGTACTCAAATGATCTTCGGACTGAGCCGCATAAAAGTACTGTCCCCGATTTTTTTGCTATACTGGAAAAAAAAAAGTTATGATGTCGCAAACTTAATGAGGTCGACCCATAATTGGTTCAGAGGCTGTAACTTGTGAACAGTTTGTCACAAAATCATAAAATTGGTGTCTATCGATTCCTTGCATCATGTCGAATCTGAGGATATCTATTTTGCCAAGATTGGATGTACCACATCATAAGCTACATTAGCATTAAGTTAGCTTAGCATGCTAATCTGGTTAACTTGCTTTTGTGTGCTCATTCTTACACTGAAGCCTCTCCTCTGCAGTCTGTGATTGTACATCCTCTGAGTGGCGCAATGTGCTAAACCATGTGTCATGAATCCTTAACCAATATGGTTATGGGTTCGAGTCCTGTGTGGGGCAACTTTAAAATTTTGTATAAAGTTGTCATTTCAATTCCTTCTGGCTCTGCACTGCTGTTGGTGCTTAAATGCTTCCTGCACTGCTGTGCTTGGTGTACATTTACATGTATATTCAATTTCTGCTCTTTTTGTTCTTCTGGCTCCGCACTGCTGTTGTTGCTTAAATGCTTGCTGCGCTGCTGTGCTTACAGTACTTGTAGATTGCTGTATTTTGTCTGCTTGCTGTGCCTTGCAGGGCTTGGCCCCGTATTGCTGCTTGCAGCTATATTAGCAATTGTTATTGTCAGAATAACAATTCTTCTTCTTCCGCCAATGGATGTCTATGGCAGCCCTATGAACCGTACATAGGAAAATGATGAAATTTGGCACACTTGTAGTGATGGCCATGAATAGTAAATGTAGCAATTTTTGAGTCTCTAGGACCAACTCTATAGCGCCACCAGCAGTTCAAAAATCCAACATTGAAATGGTTATAACTTTTGAACCCTTTGATCTAGAAAAATGAAACTTAGTACACCTGATTCAACTCATCATGCTGATCAAAACCAATATCTTACATTAAGACTCCACCCATTACAGTAGTGGCCATTTTGAAAAGTACAGTATGCAGTTTTTTTGCTACTCCTCCTTCAAAATTGGTCTAATTTTGTCCAAACATGTGCTCAAATGATCTTTGGACTGAGCCGCATAAAAGTACTGTCCCCAATTTTTTTGCTATACTGGAAAAAAAAAGTTATGATGTCGCAAACTTAACGAGGTCGAACCAAAATTGGTTCAGAAGCTATAGATCGGCCAAACTTTGATCAATCGAAACGAAAATTGGTACACTTCATCGGAAACATGATCTGAGGTTCCATGCCAAAGTTGGGAATAGCGCCACCTACGGGTCATGAGATATGGAAAATGCATATTTTGGCCAATAACGTATGAACGGTTTGTCAGAAAATTATAAACTTGGTGTCTATCGATTCCTTGGGTCATGACAAATCCGTGGATATCGATTTTGCCATGATGGGATGTACCACGTGTCCGCCATTTTGAATTATGTCATAATTTGCAATATCTTTAAAACTGTTTGAAATTTCTTCACCAAATTTGGTATGGATCATCATTAGCATGGCCCGAAGGTACCTGATAAGTTTGAACACAGCGCCACCTAGTGTTCCAGAGATATCATTGTTTTTTGAAAAAAACGCTTATAACTTTTGCTAACATTGCTTGAAATTTGATTTCTTTATGTCAATATATTCCTTGGCTTATGCTGATTTCAACGATATCTCATATGTTATTTTTCAACAATGTGACTGGCCGCCATATTGGAGCAAATGTAAAACAGTTTTTTCGCTACTCCTCCTTCAAAATTGGTCTAATTTTGTCCAAACATGTACTCAAATGATCTTCGGACTGAGCCGCATAAAAGTACTGTCCCCGATTTTTTTGCTATACTGGAAAAAAAAAAGTTATGATGTCGCAAACTTAATGAGGTCGACCCATAATTGGTTCAGAGGCGGTAACTTGTGAACAGTTTGTCACAAAATCATAAAATTGGTGTCCATCGATTCCTTGCATCATGTCGAATCTGAGGATATCTATTTTGCCAGGATTGGATGTACCACATCATAAGCTACATTAGCATTAAGTTAGCTTAGCATGCTAATCTGGTTAACTTGCTTTTGTGTGCTCATTCTTACACTGAAGCCTCTCCTCTGCAGTCTGTGATTGTACATCCTCTGAGTGGCGCAATGTGCTAAACCATGTGTCATGAATCCTTAACCAATATGGTTATGGGTTCGAGTCCTGTGTAGGGCAACTTAAAAATTTTGTATAAAGTTGTCATTTCAATTCCTTCTGGCTCTGCACTGCTGTTGGTGCTTAAATGCTCCCTGCACTGCTGAGCTTGGTGTACATTTACATGTATATTCAATTTCTGCTCTTTTTGTTCTTCTGGCTCCGCACTGCTGTTGTTGCTTAAATGCTTGCTGCGCTGCTGTGCTTACAGTACTTGTAGATTGCTGTATTTTGTCTGCTTGCTGTGCCTTGCAGGGCTTGGCCCCGTATTGCTGCTTGCAGCTATATTTATTATTATTATTATTCTTCTTCTTCCGCCAATGGAAGTCTATGGCAGCCCTATGAACCGTACATAGGAAAATGATGAAATTTGGCACAGTTGTAGAGATGGCCATGAATAGTAATTGGACCAAATTTGGTGTCTCTAGGGTCAACTCTATAGCGCCACCACCAGTTCAAAAATTCAACTTTGAAATGTTTATAACTTTTGAACCATTTGATCTAGAAAAATAAAACTTAGTACACATGATTCCTCTCATCATGCTGATCAAAACCAATATAGTCCATTAAGACTCCGCCCATTACAGTAGTAGCCATTTTGAAAAGTAAAGTATTCAGTTTTTTCGCTACTCCTCCTTCAAAATTTCTCCAATTTTGTCCAAACTTTGCTCAAATAATCTTTGGACTGAGCCGCACAGAAATGACTGAACAGATTTTTTTTATTCATCTTTGTTCAAAAGTTATGGTGTCACAAACTTGACAAGGTCCACCCAAAATTGGCTAAGAGGCTGTATCTCGGCCAAAGTTTGATCAATCGAAACAAAAATTGGTACACTTCATCAGAAGCTTGGTCTGAGGTTCCATGCCAAAGTTGGGAACAGCGCCACCTACGGGTCATGAGATATGAAAAATTGCTATTTTGGCCAATAACTTTTGGACAGTTTGTCAGAAAATCATAAATGTGGTATCTATGGATTCCTTGCATCATGCCAAATCCATGCATACCAATTTTGCCAGGATGGGATCTACCACGTGTCCGCCATTTTGAATTTTGTCATAATTTGCAATAACTTTTAAACTATTTGACATATCTTCACAAAAATTAGCATTGATCATCGACACAATGTCCTGAAGGTACATGAGAAGATTGAACACAGCGCCACCTAGTGTTCCATAGATATAAGGTCTTTTGCAAAAACGCTTATAACTTTTGAAAACATTGTTCAAATTTTGATTTTTTTACGGCATTATGTTCCTTGGCTTATGCCGATTCCGTTGATATCTCATTTGTCATTTACCAACAATGTGACTATCCGCCATATTGGAACAAATGAAAAACAGTTTTTTCGCTACTCCTCCTTCAAATCTTGCTCAATTTTGTCCAAAATTTGATCAGATGATCTTCGGACTAAGCCGCACAGAAATGACTGAACAGATTTCTGATATTCGCTACCGTTCCCGAGATATTCATCTTCAAAGTTGACCTAGCCTGTGTTTTTTGCCTTATGCAAGTTAACTTAGCATAATAATTGGTTAGCATGCTAACCAGATGCCATTCTTTCTAATGTGGCTCTTCAGCTATCAGGATAACCATAAGCTACATTAGCATTAAGCTAGCTTAGCATGCTAATCTCGTTAACATGATTTTGTGTGCTTATTCTTACACTGAAGCCTGTGCTCTGAAGCTTTGTAAAACAAGTCCTCTGGGTGGCGCAATCTGTTCAACCATGCGTCATGAATCCCGAACCATTCTGGTCGTGGGTTCGAGACCAGTGTGGGCCAACTATAAAATTGTCATTTGAACTCCTATATCATCTGGGTAAAAGCTGTACTAATGTTTCTAACACTGGGATTTTTTATACATTCTGTGTTTGTTCTCATCAGAACTTTTGTTAATTTTGATTTCATCCTATATGTACCTCTGAACCCATCTGTTCTTCATGTACATTCTATTTCTGCTGTTTTTGCTCTTCTGGCTCCGCATTGCGCTACAGCCCTACTGTGCTACAGCGGCTTGGCCCCTGTATTGCTGCTTGCAGCTATATTTAGGGGCCAAGCCCCGAAGGGGATAGCCCCTATTGTATCTGTTAGTTTTCTTATTATTATTATTATTATTATTATTATTCTTCTTCTTCCGCCAATGGAAGTCTATGGCAGCCCTATGAACCGTACATAGGAAAATGATGAAATTTGGCACAGTTGTAGAGATGGCCATGAATAGTAATTGGACCAAATTTGGTGTCTCTAGGGTCAACTCTATAGCGCCACCACCAGTTCAAAAATTCAACTTTGAAATGTTTATAACTTTTGAACCATTTGATCTAGAAAAATAAAACTTAGTACACATGATTCCTCTCATCATGCTGATCAAAACCAATATAGTCCATTAAGACTCCGCCCATTACAGTAGTAGCCATTTTGAAAAGTAAAGTATTCAGTTTTTTCGCTACTCCTCCTTCAAAATTTCTCCAATTTTGTCCAAACTTTGCTCAAATAATCTTTGGACTGAGCCGCACAGAAATGACTGAACAGATTTTTTTTATTCATCTTTGTTCAAAAGTTATGGTGTCACAAACTTGACAAGGTCCACCCAAAATTGGCTAAGAGGCTGTATCTCGGCCAAAGTTTGATCAATCGAAACAAAAATTGGTACACTTCATCAGAAGCTTGGTCTGAGGTTCCATGCCAAAGTTGGGAACAGCGCCACCTACGGGTCATGAGATATGAAAAATTGCTATTTTGGCCAATAACTTTTGGACAGTTTGTCAGAAAATCATAAATGTGGTATCTATGGATTCCTTGCATCATGCCAAATCCATGCATACCAATTTTGCCAGGATGGGATCTACCACGTGTCCGCCATTTTGAATTTTGTCATAATTTGCAATAACTTTTAAACTATTTGACATATCTTCACAAAAATTAGCATTGATCATCGACACAATGTCCTGAAGGTACATGAGAAGATTGAACACAGCGCCACCTAGTGTTCCATAGATATAAGGTCTTTTGCAAAAACGCTTATAACTTTTGAAAACATTGTTCAAATTTTGATTTTTTTACGGCATTATGTTCCTTGGCTTATGCCGATTCCGTTGATATCTCATTTGTCATTTACCAACAATGTGACTATCCGCCATATTGGAACAAATGAAAAACAGTTTTTTCGCTACTCCTCCTTCAAATCTTGCTCAATTTTGTCCAAAATTTGATCAGATGATCTTCGGACTAAGCCGCACAGAAATGACTGAACAGATTTCTGATATTCGCTACCGTTCCCGAGATATTCATCTTCAAAGTTGACCTAGCCTGTGTTTTTTGCCTTATGCAAGTTAACTTAGCATAATAATTGGTTAGCATGCTAACCAGATGCCATTCTTTCTAATGTGGCTCTTCAGCTATCAGGATAACCATAAGCTACATTAGCATTAAGCTAGCTTAGCATGCTAATCTCGTTAACATGATTTTGTGTGCTTATTCTTACACTGAAGCCTGTGCTCTGAAGCTTTGTAAAACAAGTCCTCTGGGTGGCGCAATCTGTTCAACCATGCGTCATGAATCCCGAACCATTCTGGTCGTGGGTTCGAGACCAGTGTGGGCCAACTATAAAATTGTCATTTGAACTCCTATATCATCTGGGTAAAAGCTGTACTAATGTTTCTAACACTGGGATTTTTTATACATTCTGTGTTTGTTCTCATCAGAACTTTTGTTAATTTTGATTTCATCCTATATGTACCTCTGAACCCATCTGTTCTTCATGTACATTCTATTTCTGCTGTTTTTGCTCTTCTGGCTCCGCATTGCGCTACAGCCCTACTGTGCTACAGCGGCTTGGCCCCTGTATTGCTGCTTGCAGCTATATTAGCAATTGTTGTTGTCAGAATAACAATTTTCTTCTTCTTCCGCCAATGGAAGTCTATGGCAGCCCTATGAACCGTACATAGGAAAATGATGAAATTTCGCAGACTTGTAGTGATGCTAATGAAAAGTAATTGTAGCAATTTTTGAGTGTCTAGGACCAACTCTATAGCGCCACCAGCAGTTCAAAAATTCAACATTGAAATGGTTATAACTTTTGAACCCTTTGATCTAGAAAAATGAAATTTAGTACACCTGATTCATCTCATCATGCTGATCACAACCAATATCTTACATTAAGACTCCGCCCATTACAGTAGAGGCCATTTTGAAAAGTACTATATTCAGTTTTTTCGCTACTCCTCCTTCAAAATTGGTCTAATTTTGTCCAAACATATGCTCATATGATCTTTGAACTGAGCCGGACAGAAATGACTGAACAGAATTTTTTGCTATTCTGGAAAAAAAAAAGTTATGATGTCGCAAAGTAAACGAGGTCGACCCAAAATTGGTTCAGGGGCTGTATCTCAGCCAAAAATTCATCAATCAAAACAAAAATTGGTACAGTTCATCAGAAGCATGACCTGAGGTTTCATGCCAAAGTTGGAAACAGCGCCACCTACGGGTAATGAGATATGAAAAATTGCTATTTTGGCCAATAACCTTTGAACAGTTTGTCAGAAAATCATAAATGTGGTATCTATGGATTCCTTGCATCATGCCGAATCCGCGGATACCGAATTGTCCAAGATCGGATGAACCACATGTCCACCATTTTTAATTTTGTCATAATTTGCAATAACTTTTAAACTATTTGACATATCTTCACAAAATTTAGTATGGATGATCGACACAATGCCCTGAACGTACATGAGAAGACTGAACACAGCGCCACCTAGTGTTCCAGAGATATTAGCTCTTTTGCAAAAACGCTTATAACATTTGAAAACATTGTTCAAATTTTGATTTATTTACATCATTATGTTCCTTGGCTTATGCTGATTCCGTTGATATCTCATTTGTCATTTTCCAACAATGTGCCTATCCGCCATATTGGAACAAATGAAAAACATTTTTTTCGCTACTCCTCCTTCAAATCTTGCTCAATTTTGTCCAAAATTTGTTCAGATGTACTTTGGACTGTGCCGCACAGAAATGACTGAACAGATTTTTTATATTTGCTACCGTTCCCGAGATATTCATCTCTGAAGTTGACCTAGCCTGTGTTTGTTGCCTTATGCTAGTTAGCTTAGCATAATAATTGCAAACCAGATGCCATTCTTTCAAATGTTCAGCTTCAGCTATCAGGTTAATCATAAGCTACATTAGCATTAAGCTAGCTTAGCATGCTAATCTGGTTAATATGCTTTTTGTCCTTAATCTTACTCTGAAGCCTCTCCTCTGCAGGTTTTGTCCTCTGAGTGGCGCAAGGTGCTAAACCACATGTCATGATTCCCGAACCATTCCGGTCCTGGGTTCGAGTCCTGCGTGGAACAACATAAACATTTTGTATAAAGTTGTCATTTCAATTCCTTCCGGCTTTGCACTGCTTTTGGTGCTTAAATGCTTGCTGCGCTGCTGTGCTTGATGTACATTTACATGTATATTCAATTTCTGCTCTTTTTGTTCTTCTGGCTCCGCACTGCTGTTGGTGCTTAAATATATGCTGCGCTGCAGTGCTTACAGTACTTGTTGTGCTTCATGTACATGATGTGCTGGCTGTGCTTGCTGTGCGCCATACTTGTTCTGCTTGCGGTGCGTTTAAGGGCTTGGCCCCTGTATTGCTGCTTGCAGCTATATTAGCAATTGTTATTGTCAGAATAACAATTCTTCTTCCGCAAATGGGAGTCTATGGCAGCCCTATGAACCGTACATAGGAAAATTATGAAATTTGGCACACTTGTAGTGATGGCCATGAATAGTAAATGTAGCAATTTTTGAGTCTCTAGGACCAACTCTATAGCGCCACCAGCAGTTCAAAAATTCAACATTGAAATGGTTATAACTTTTGAACCCTTTGATCCACAGAAAAGGGACACAGTACACCTGATTGCTCTAATCATGTTGATCACAAACAATATCATACATTAAGACTCCGCCCATTACAGTAGTAGCCATTTTGAAAAGTACAGTATTGCGTTTTTTTGCTACTCCTCCTTCAAAATTGGTCTGATTTTGTCCAAATATATGCTCAAATGATCTTCGGACCGAGCCGCATAAAAGTACTGTCCCTGATTTTTTTTATTCATCTTTGTTCTAAAGTTATGATGTTGCAAACATAACAAGGTCGACCCAAAATTGGTTCAGAAGCTATAGCTCGGCCAAACTTTGATCAATCGAAACGAAAATTGGTACGCTTCATCGAAAGCTTGATCTGAGGGTCCATGCAAAAGTTGGGAACAGCGCCACCTATGGGTCATGAGATATGGAAAATGCATATTTTGGCCAATAACTTGTGAACGAATTGTCAGAAAATTATAAACTTGGTGTCTATCGATTCCTTGGATCATGTCGAATCCGTGGATATCGATTTTGCTATGATGGGATGTACCACGTGTCCGCCATTTTGAATTTTGACATAATTTGCAATATCTTTTAAACTATTTGAGATTTCTTCACCAAATTTGGTATGGATCTTCATTAGCATGGCCCTAAGGTACATGAGAAGTTTGATCACAGCGCCACCTAGTGTTCCAGAGATATCATTGTTTTTTAAAAAAACGCTTATAACTTGCTAATCTGGTTAACTTGCTTTTGTGTGCTCATTCTTACACTGAACCCTCTCCTCTGCAGTTTGTGATTGTACATCCTCTGAGTGGCACAATCTGCTAAACCATGTATCTAGAATCCTGAACCGTTCTGGTTGTGGGTTCGAGTCCCATGTGGGATGTGTATAAAGTTGTCATTTAAATTCCTTTCGGCTCTGCACTGCTGTTGGTGCTTAAATGCTCGCTGTGCTTCATTTATATTTAATTTCTGCTGTTTTTGTTCTTGCGGCTCTGCACTGCTGTTGGTGCTTAAATGCTTGCTGTGCTGCTGTACTTGATGTACATTTACATGTATATTCAATTTCTGCTCTTTTTGTTCTTCTGGCTCCGCACTGCTGTTGGTGCTTAAATGCTTGCTGTGCTGCTGTAATTGATGTGCTTACAGTACTTGCTGTGCTTGATGTACATTAAATTTCTGATGTTTTGCTCTTCTGGCTCCTCATTGCGCTACAGCGGCTTTTCCTTGCTGTGCCTTGCAGGGCTTGGCCCCGTATTGCTGCTTGCAGCTATATTTATTATTATTATTATTATTATTATTCTTCTTCCGCCAATGGAAGTCTATGGCAGCCCTATGAACCGTACATAGGAAAATTATGAAATTTGGCACAGTTGTAGAGATGGCCATGAATAGTAATTGGACCAAATTTGGTGTCTCTAGGGTCAACTCTATAGCGCCACCACCAGTTCAAAAATTCAACATTGAAATGTTTATAACTTTTGAACCATTTGATCTAGAAAAATAAAACTTAGTACACCTGATTCCTCTCATCATGCTGATCAAAACCAATATAGTCCATTAAGACTCCGCCCATTACAGTAGTAGCCATTTTGAAAAGTACAGTATTCAGTTTTTTCGCTACTCCTCCTTCAAAATTTCTCCAATTTTGTCCAAACTTTGCTCAAATAATCTTTGGACTGAGCCGCACAGAAATGACTGAACAGATTTTTTTTATTCATCTTTGTTCAAAAGTTATGGTGTCACAAACTTGACAAGGTCCACCCAAAATTGGCTAAGAGGCTGTATCTCGGCCAAAGTTTGATCAATCGAAACAAAAATTGGTACACTTCATCAGAAGCTTGGTCTGAGGTTCCATGCCAAAGTTGGGAACAGCGCCACCTACGGGTCATGAGATATGAAAAATTGCTATTTTGGCCAATAACTTTTGGACAGTTTGTCAGAAAATCATAAATGTGGTATCTATGGATTCCTTGCATCATGCCAAATCCATGCATACCAATTTTGCCAGGATGGGATCTACCACGTGTCCGCCATTTTGAATTTTGTCATAATTTGCAATAACTTTTAAACTATTTGACATATCTTCACAAAAATTAGCATTGATCATCGACACAATGTCCTGAAGGTACATGAGAAGATTGAACACAGCGCCACCTAGTGTTCCATAGATATAAGGTCTTTTGCAAAAACGCTTATAACTTTTGAAAACATTGTTCAAATTTTGATTTTTTTACGGCATTATGTTCCTTGGCTTATGCCGATTCCGTTGATATCTCATTTGTCATTTACCAACAATGTGACTATCCGCCATATTGGAACAAATGAAAAACAGTTTTTTCGCTACTCCTCCTTCAAATCTTGCTCAATTTTGTCCAAAATTTGATCAGATGATCTTCGGACTAAGCCGCACAGAAATGACTGAACAGATTTCTGATATTCGCTACCGTTCCCGAGATATTCATCTTCAAAGTTGACCTAGCCTGTGTTTTTTGCCTTATGCAAGTTAACTTAGCATAATAATTGGTTAGCATGCTAACCAGATGCCATTCTTTCTAATGTGGCTCTTCAGCTATCAGGATAACCATAAGCTACATTAGCATTAAGCTAGTTTAGCATGCTAATCTCGTTAACATGATTTTGTGTGCTTATTCTTACACTGAAGCCTGTGCTCTGAAGCTTTGTAAAACAAGTCCTTTGGGTGGCGCAATCTGTTCAACCATGCGTCATGAATCCCGAACCATTCTGGTCGTGGGTTCGAGACCAGTGTGGGGCAACTATAAAATTGTCATTTGAACTCCTATATCATCTGGGTAAAAGCTGTACTAATGTTTCTAACACTGATATTAGAAATGTGTTTTTTCTACATCCTGTGTTTGTTCTCATCAGAACTTTTGTTCATTTTGATTTCATCCTATCTGTACCTCTGAACCCATCTGTTCTTCATGTACATTCTATTTCTGCTGTTTTTGCTCTTCTGGCTCCGCATTGCGCTACAGCCCTACTGTGCTACAGCGGCTTGGCCCCTGTATTGCTGCTTGCAGCTATATTTAGGGGCCAAGCCCCGAAGGGGATAGCCCCTATTGTATCTGTTAGTTTTCTTATTAGGGGCCAAGCCCCGAAGGGGATAGCCCCTATTGTATCTGTTAGTTTTCTTATTATTATTATTATTATTATTATTCTTCTTCTTCCGCCAATGGAAGTCTATGGCAGCCCTATGAACCGTACATAGGAAAATGATGAAATTTGGCACAGTTGTAGAGATGGCCATGAATAGTAATTGGACCAAATTTGGTGTCTCTAGGGTCAACTCTATAGCGCCACCACCAGTTCAAAAATTCAACTTTGAAATGTTTATAACTTTTGAACCATTTGATCTAGAAAAATAAAACTTAGTACACATGATTCCTCTCATCATGCTGATCAAAACCAATATAGTCCATTAAGACTCCGCCCATTACAGTAGTAGCCATTTTGAAAAGTAAAGTATTCAGTTTTTTCGCTACTCCTCCTTCAAAATTTCTCCAATTTTGTCCAAACTTTGCTCAAATAATCTTTGGACTGAGCCGCACAGAAATGACTGAACAGATTTTTTTTATTCATCTTTGTTCAAAAGTTATGGTGTCACAAACTTGACAAGGTCCACCCAAAATTGGCTAAGAGGCTGTATCTCGGCCAAAGTTTGATCAATCGAAACAAAAATTGGTACACTTCATCAGAAGCTTGGTCTGAGGTTCCATGCCAAAGTTGGGAACAGCGCCACCTACGGGTCATGAGATATGAAAAATTGCTATTTTGGCCAATAACTTTTGGACAGTTTGTCAGAAAATCATAAATGTGGTATCTATGGATTCCTTGCATCATGCCAAATCCATGCATACCAATTTTGCCAGGATGGGATCTACCACGTGTCCGCCATTTTGAATTTTGTCATAATTTGCAATAACTTTTAAACTATTTGACATATCTTCACAAAAATTAGCATTGATCATCGACACAATGTCCTGAAGGTACATGAGAAGATTGAACACAGCGCCACCTAGTGTTCCATAGATATAAGGTCTTTTGCAAAAACGCTTATAACTTTTGAAAACATTGTTCAAATTTTGATTTTTTTACGGCATTATGTTCCTTGGCTTATGCCGATTCCGTTGATATCTCATTTGTCATTTACCAACAATGTGACTATCCGCCATATTGGAACAAATGAAAAACAGTTTTTTCGCTACTCCTCCTTCAAATCTTGCTCAATTTTGTCCAAAATTTGATCAGATGATCTTCGGACTAAGCCGCACAGAAATGACTGAACAGATTTCTGATATTCGCTACCGTTCCCGAGATATTCATCTTCAAAGTTGACCTAGCCTGTGTTTTTTGCCTTATGCAAGTTAACTTAGCATAATAATTGGTTAGCATGCTAACCAGATGCCATTCTTTCTAATGTGGCTCTTCAGCTATCAGGATAACCATAAGCTACATTAGCATTAAGCTAGCTTAGCATGCTAATCTCGTTAACATGATTTTGTGTGCTTATTCTTACACTGAAGCCTGTGCTCTGAAGCTTTGTAAAACAAGTCCTCTGGGTGGCGCAATCTGTTCAACCATGCGTCATGAATCCCGAACCATTCTGGTCGTGGGTTCGAGACCAGTGTGGGCCAACTATAAAATTGTCATTTGAACTCCTATATCATCTGGGTAAAAGCTGTACTAATGTTTCTAACACTGGGATTTTTTATACATTCTGTGTTTGTTCTCATCAGAACTTTTGTTAATTTTGATTTCATCCTATATGTACCTCTGAACCCATCTGTTCTTCATGTACATTCTATTTCTGCTGTTTTTGCTCTTCTGGCTCCGCATTGCGCTACAGCCCTACTGTGCTACAGCGGCTTGGCCCCTGTATTGCTGCTTGCAGCTATATTTATTATTATTATTATTATTATTCTTCTTCTTCCGCCAATGGAAGTCTATGGCAGCCCTATGAACCGTACATAGGAAAATGATGAAATTTGGCACAGTTGTAGAGATGGCCATGAATAGTAATTGGACCAAATTTGGTGTCTCTAGGGTCAACTCTATAGCGCCACCACCAGTTCAAAAATTCAACTTTGAAATGTTTATAACTTTTGAACCATTTGATCTAGAAAAATAAAACTTAGTACACATGATTCCTCTCATCATGCTGATCAAAACCAATATAGTCCATTAAGACTCCGCCCATTACAGTAGTAGCCATTTTGAAAAGTAAAGTATTCAGTTTTTTCGCTACTCCTCCTTCAAAATTTCTCCAATTTTGTCCAAACTTTGCTCAAATAATCTTTGGACTGAGCCGCACAGAAATGACTGAACAGATTTTTTTTATTCATCTTTGTTCAAAAGTTATGGTGTCACAAACTTGACAAGGTCCACCCAAAATTGGCTAAGAGGCTGTATCTCGGCCAAAGTTTGATCAATCGAAACAAAAATTGGTACACTTCATCAGAAGCTTGGTCTGAGGTTCCATGCCAAAGTTGGGAACAGCGCCACCTACGGGTCATGAGATATGAAAAATTGCTATTTTGGCCAATAACTTTTGGACAGTTTGTCAGAAAATCATAAATGTGGTATCTATGGATTCCTTGCATCATGCCAAATCCATGCATACCAATTTTGCCAGGATGGGATCTACCACGTGTCCGCCATTTTGAATTTTGTCATAATTTGCAATAACTTTTAAACTATTTGACATATCTTCACAAAAATTAGCATTGATCATCGACACAATGTCCTGAAGGTACATGAGAAGATTGAACACAGCGCCACCTAGTGTTCCATAGATATAAGGTCTTTTGCAAAAACGCTTATAACTTTTGAAAACATTGTTCAAATTTTGATTTTTTTACGGCATTATGTTCCTTGGCTTATGCCGATTCCGTTGATATCTCATTTGTCATTTACCAACAATGTGACTATCCGCCATATTGGAACAAATGAAAAACAGTTTTTTCGCTACTCCTCCTTCAAATCTTGCTCAATTTTGTCCAAAATTTGATCAGATGATCTTCGGACTAAGCCGCACAGAAATGACTGAACAGATTTCTGATATTCGCTACCGTTCCCGAGATATTCATCTTCAAAGTTGACCTAGCCTGTGTTTTTTGCCTTATGCAAGTTAACTTAGCATAATAATTGGTTAGCATGCTAACCAGATGCCATTCTTTCTAATGTGGCTCTTCAGCTATCAGGATAACCATAAGCTACATTAGCATTAAGCTAGCTTAGCATGCTAATCTCGTTAACATGATTTTGTGTGCTTATTCTTACACTGAAGCCTGTGCTCTGAAGCTTTGTAAAACAAGTCCTCTGGGTGGCGCAATCTGTTCAACCATTCGTCATGAATCCCGAACCATTCTGGTCGTGGGTTCGAGACCAGTGTGGGCCAACTATAAAATTGTCATTTGAACTCCTATATCATCTGGGTAAAAGCTGTACTAATGTTTCTAACACTGGGATTTTTTATACATTCTGTGTTTGTTCTCATCAGAACTTTTGTTAATTTTGATTTCATCCTATATGTACCTCTGAACCCATCTGTTCTTCATGTACATTCTATTTCTGCTGTTTTTGCTCTTCTGGCTCCGCATTGCGCTACAGCCCTACTGTGCTACAGCGGCTTGGCCCCTGTATTGCTGCTTGCAGCTATAATTAGGGGCCAAGCCCCGAAGGGGATAGCCCCTATTGTATCTGTTAGTTTTCTTATTATTATTATTATTATTATTATTATTCTTCTTCCGCCAATGGAAGTCTATGGCAGCCCTATGAACCGTACATAGGAAAATGATGAAATTTGGCACAGTTGTAGAGATGGCCATGAATAGTAATTGGACCAAATTTGGTGTCTCTAGGGTCAACTCTATAGCGCCACCACCAGTTCAAAAATTCAACTTTGAAATGTTTATAACTTTTGAACCATTTGATCTAGAAAAATAAAACTTAGTACACATGATTCCTCTCATCATGCTGATCAAAACCAATATAGTCCATTAAGACTCCGCCCATTACAGTAGTAGCCATTTTGAAAAGTAAAGTATTCAGTTTTTTCGCTACTCCTCCTTCAAAATTTCTCCAATTTTGTCCAAACTTTGCTCAAATAATCTTTGGACTGAGCCGCACAGAAATGACTGAACAGATTTTTTTTATTCATCTTTGTTCAAAAGTTATGGTGTCACAAACTTGACAAGGTCCACCCAAAATTGGCTAAGAGGCTGTATCTCGGCCAAAGTTTGATCAATCGAAACAAAAATTGGTACACTTCATCAGAAGCTTGGTCTGAGGTTCCATGCCAAAGTTGGGAACAGCGCCACCTACGGGTCATGAGATATGAAAAATTGCTATTTTGGCCAATAACTTTTGGACAGTTTGTCAGAAAATCATAAATGTGGTATCTATGGATTCCTTGCATCATGCCAAATCCATGCATACCAATTTTGCCAGGATGGGATCTACCACGTGTCCGCCATTTTGAATTTTGTCATAATTTGCAATAACTTTTAAACTATTTGACATATCTTCACAAAAATTAGCATTGATCATCGACACAATGTCCTGAAGGTACATGAGAAGATTGAACACAGCGCCACCTAGTGTTCCAGAGATATCATTGTTTTTTGAAAAAACGCTTATAACTTTTGCTAACATTGCTTGAAATTTGATTTCTTTATGTCAATATATTCCTTGACTTATGCTGATTTCAACAATATCTCATATGTTATTTTTCAACAATGTGACTGGCCGCCATATTGGAGCGAATGTAAAATAGTTTTTTCGCTACTCCTCCTTCAAAATTGGTCTAATTTTGTCCAAACATGTACTCAAATAATCTTCGGACTGAGCCGCATAAAAGTACTGTCCCCGATTTTTTTGCTATACTGGAAAAAAAAAAGTTATGATGTCGCAAACTTAATGAGGTCGACCCATAATTGGTTCAGAGGCTGTAACTTGTGAACTGTTTGTCACAAAATCATAAAATTGTTGTCTATCGATTCTTTGCGTCATGTCGAATCCGAGGATATCTATTTTGCCAGGATTGAATGTACCACGTCATAAGCCATAAGATACATCAGCATTAAGATATCTTAGCATGCTAATCTGGTTAACTTGCTTTTGTGTGCTCATTCTTACACTGAAGCTCTCCTCTGCAGTTTGTGATTGTACGTCCTCTGAGTGGTGCAATCTGCTAAACCGTGTATCTAGAATCCTGAACCATTCTGGTCGTGGGTTCGAGTCCCATGTGGGACGACTTTAAAGTTGTCATTTAAATTCCTTCCGGCTCAGCACTGCTGTTGGTGCTTAAATGCTCGCTGTGCTTCATTTACATTTATATTTAATTTCTGCAGTTTTTGTTCTTGCGGCTCTGCACTGCTGTTGGTGCTTAAATGCTTGCTGCGCTGCTGTGCTTGATGTACATTTACACGTATATTTAATTTCTGCTATTTTTGTTCTTCTGGCTCCGCACTGCTGTTGGTGCTTAAATGCTTGCTGTGCTGCTGTAATTGATGTGCTTACAGAACTTGCTGTGCTTGATGTACATTAAATTTCTGATGTTTTGCTCTTCTGGCTCCGCATTGCGCTACAGCGGCTTTTGCTTGCTGTGCCTTGCAGGGCTTGGCCCCGTATTGCTGCTTGCAGCTATATTAGCAATTGTTATTGTCAGAATAACAATTTTCTTCTTCTTCCGCCAATGGAAGTCTATGGCAGCCCTATGAACCGTACATAGGAAAATGATGAAATTTCGCAAACTTGTAGTGATGCTAATGAAAAGTAATTGTAGCAATTTTTGAGTGTCTAGGACCAACTCTATAGCGCCACCAGCAGTTCAAAAATTCAACATTGAAATGGTTATAACTTTTGAACCCTTTGATCTAGAAAAATGAAACTTAGTACACCTGATTCATCTCATCATGCTGATTAGAACCAATATCTTACATTAAGACTCCGCCCATTACAGTAGTGGCCATTTTGAAAAGTACAGTATGCAGTTTTTTTGCTACTCCTCCTTCAAAATTGGTCTAATTTTGTCCAAACATGTACTCAAATGATCTTCGGACTGAGCCGCATAAAAGTACTGTCCCCGATTTTTTTGCTATATTGGAAAAAAAAAAGTTATGATGTCGCAAACTTAACGAGGTCGACCCAAAATTGGTTCAGAAGCTATAGCTCGGCCAAACTTTGATCAATCGAAACGAAAATTGGTACACTTCATCGGAAGCATGATCTGAGGTTCCATGCCAAAGTTGGGAACAGCGCCACCTACGGGTCATGAGATATGGAAAATGCATATTTTGGCCAATAACTTATGAACGGTTTGTCAGAAAATTATAAACTTGGTGTCTATCGATTCCTTGGGTCATGACAAATCCGTGGATATCGATTTTGCCATGATGGGATGTACCACGTGTCCGCCATTTTGAATGATGTCATAATTTGCAATATCTTTTAAACTATTTGAATTTCTTCACCAAATTTGGTATGGATCGTCATTAGCATGGCCCGAAGGTACCTGAGAAATTTGATCACAGCGCCACCTAGTGTTCCAGAGATATCATTGTTTTTTGAAAAAACGCTTATAACTTTTGCTAACATTGCTTGAAATTTGATTTCTTTATGTCAATATATTCCTTGGCTTATGCCGATTTCAACGATATCTCATATGTTATTTATCAACAATGTGACTGGCCGCCATATTGGAGTGAATGTAAAACAGTTTTTTCGCTACTCCTCCTTCAAAATTGGTCTAATTTTGTCCAAACATGTACTCAAATGATCTTCGGACTGAGCCGCATAAAAGTACTGTCCCCGATTTTTTTGCTATACTGGAAAAAAAAAGTTATGATGTCGCAAACTTAATGAGGTCAACCCATAATTGGTTCAGAGGCTGTAACTTGTGAACAGTTTGACACAAAATCATAAAATTGGTGTCTATCGATTCCTTGCGTCATGTCGAATCTGAGGATATCTATTTTGCCAGGATTGGATGTACCACATCATAAGCTATATTAGCATTAAGTTAGCTTAGCATGCTAATCTCGTTAACATGATTTTGTGTGCTCATTCACACACCGAAGCCTCTCCTCTGCAGCTTTGTAAAACATGTCCTCTGGGTGGCGCAAGTGGTTCAACCATGCGTCATGAATCCCGAACCATTGTGGTCGTGGGTTCGAGACCAGTGTGGGGCGACTTTGAAATTGTGTATAAAATAATAATTTAAATTCCTTCCGGCTCTGCACTGCTGTTGGTGCTTAAATGCTAGCTGTGCTGCTGTAATTGATGTGCTTACTGTGCTTGATGTACATTAAATTTCTGATGTTTTGCTCTTCTGGCTCCGCATTGCGCTACAGCGGCTGTTGCTTGCTCTGCCTTGCAGGGCTTGGCCCCGTATTGCTGCTTGCAGCTATATTTATTATTATTATTATTATTATTCTTCTTCTTCCGCCAATGGAAGTCTATGGCAGCCCTATGAACCGTACATAGGAAAATGATGAAATTTGGCACAGTTGTAGAGATGGCCATGAATAGTAATTGGACCAAATTTGGTGTCTCTAGGGTCAACTCTATAGCGCCACCACCAGTTCAAAAATTCAACTTTGAAATGTTTATAACTTTTGAAGCATTTGATCTAGAAAAATAAAACTTAGTACACATGATTCCTCTCATCATGCTGATCAAAACCAATATAGTCCATTAAGACTCCGCCCATTACAGTAGTAGCCATTTTGAAAAGTAAAGTATTCAGTTTTTTCGCTACTCCTCCTTCAAAATTTCTCCAATTTTGTCCAAACTTTGCTCAAATAATCTTTGGACTGAGCCGCACAGAAATGACTGAACAGATTTTTTTTATTCATCTTTGTTCAAAAGTTATGGTGTCACAAACTTGACAAGGTCCACCCAAAATTGGCTAAGAGGCTGTATCTCGGCCAAAGTTTGATCAATCGAAACAAAAATTGGTACACTTCATCAGAAGCTTGGTCTGAGGTTCCATGCCAAAGTTGGGAACAGCGCCACCTACGGGTCATGAGATATGAAAAATTGCTATTTTGGCCAATAACTTTTGGACAGTTTGTCAGAAAATCATAAATGTGGTATCTATGGATTCCTTGCATCATGCCAAATCCATGCATACCAATTTTGCCAGTATGGGATCTACCACGTGTCCGCCATTTTGAATTTTGTCATAATTTGCAATAACTTTTAAACTATTTGACATATCTTCACAAAAATTAGCATTGATCATCGACACAATGTCCTGAAGGTACATGAGAAGATTGAACACAGCGCCACCTAGTGTTCCATAGATATAAGGTCTTTTGCAAAAACGCTTATAACTTTTGAAAACATTGTTCAAATTTTGATTTTTTTACGGCATTATGTTCCTTGGCTTATGCCGATTCCGTTGATATCTCATTTGTCATTTACCAACAATGTGACTATCCGCCATATTGGAACAAATGAAAAACAGTTTTTTCGCTACTCCTCCTTCAAATCTTGCTCAATTTTGTCCAAAATTTGATCAGATGATCTTCGGACTAAGCCGCACAGAAATGACTGAACAGATTTCTGATATTCGCTACCGTTCCCGAGATATTCATCTTCAAAGTTGACCTAGCCTGTGTTTTTTGCCTTATGCAAGTTAACTTAGCATAATAATTGGTTAGCATGCTAACCAGATGCCATTCTTTCTAATGTGGCTCTTCAGCTATCAGGATAACCATAAGCTACATTAGCATTAAGCTAGCTTAGCATGCTAATCTCGTTAACATGATTTTGTGTGCTTATTCTTACACTGAAGCCTGTGCTCTGAAGCTTTGTAAAACAAGTCCTCTGGGTGGCGCAATCTGTTCAACCATGCGTCATGAATCCCGAACCATTCTGGTCGTGGGTTCGAGACCAGTGTGGGGCAACTATAAAATTGTCATTTGAACTCCTATATCATCTGGGTAAAAGCTGTACTAATGTTTCTAACACTGGGATTTTTTCTACATTCTGTGTTTGTTCTCATCAGAACTTTTGTTCATTTTGATTTCATCCTATATGTACCTCTGAACCCATCTGTTCTTCATGTACATTCTATTTCTGCTGTTTTTGCTCTTCTGGCTCCGCATTGCGCTACAGCCCTACTGTGCTACAGCGGCTTGGCCCCTGTATTGCTGCTTGCAGCTATATTTAGGGGCCAAGCCCCGAAGGGGATAGCCCCTATTGTATCTGTTAGTTTTCTTATTATTATTATTATTATTATTATTCTTCTTCTTCCGCCAATGGAAGTCTATGGCAGCCCTATGAACCGTACATAGGAAAATGATGAAATTTGGCACAGTTGTAGAGATGGCCATGAATAGTAATTGGACCAAATTTGGTGTCTCTAGGGTCAACTCTATAGCGCCACCACCAGTTCAAAAATTCAACTTTGAAATGTTTATAACTTTTGAACCATTTGATCTAGAAAAATAAAACTTAGTACACATGATTCCTCTCATCATGCTGATCAAAACCAATATAGTCCATTAAGACTCCGCCCATTACAGTAGTAGCCATTTTGAAAAGTAAAGTATTCAGTTTTTTCGCTACTCCTCCTTCAAAATTTCTCCAATTTTGTCCAAACTTTGCTCAAATAATCTTTGGACTGAGCCGCACAGAAATGACTGAACAGATTTTTTTTATTCATCTTTGTTCAAAAGTTATGGTGTCACAAACTTGACAAGGTCCACCCAAAATTGGCTAAGAGGCTGTATCTCGGCCAAAGTTTGATCAATCGAAACAAAAATTGGTACACTTCATCAGAAGCTTGGTCTGAGGTTCCATGCCAAAGTTGGGAACAGCGCCACCTACGGGTCATGAGATATGAAAAATTGCTATTTTGGCCAATAACTTTTGGACAGTTTGTCAGAAAATCATAAATGTGGTATCTATGGATTCCTTGCATCATGCCAAATCCATGCATACCAATTTTGCCAGTATGGGATCTACCACGTGTCCGCCATTTTGAATTTTGTCATAATTTGCAATAACTTTTAAACTATTTGACATATCTTCACAAAAATTAGCATTGATCATCGACACAATGTCCTGAAGGTACATGAGAAGATTGAACACAGCGCCACCTAGTGTTCCATAGATATAAGGTCTTTTGCAAAAACGCTTATAACTTTTGAAAACATTGTTCAAATTTTGATTTTTTTACGGCATTATGTTCCTTGGCTTATGCCGATTCCGTTGATATCTCATTTGTCATTTACCAACAATGTGACTATCCGCCATATTGGAACAAATGAAAAACAGTTTTTTCGCTACTCCTCCTTCAAATCTTGCTCAATTTTGTCCAAAATTTGATCAGATGATCTTCGGACTAAGCCGCACAGAAATGACTGAACAGATTTCTGATATTCGCTACCGTTCCCGAGATATTCATCTTCAAAGTTGACCTAGCCTGTGTTTTTTGCCTTATGCAAGTTAACTTAGCATAATAATTGGTTAGCATGCTAACCAGATGCCATTCTTTCTAATGTGGCTCTTCAGCTATCAGGATAACCATAAGCTACATTAGCATTAAGCTAGCTTAGCATGCTAATCTCGTTAACATGATTTTGTGTGCTTATTCTTACACTGAAGCCTGTGCTCTGAAGCTTTGTAAAACAAGTCCTCTGGGTGGCGCAATCTGTTCAACCATGCGTCATGAATCCCGAACCATTCTGGTCGTGGGTTCGAGACCAGTGTGGGCCAACTATAAAATTGTCATTTGAACTCCTATATCATCTGGGTAAAAGCTGTACTAATGTTTCTAACACTGGGATTTTTTCTACATTCTGTGTTTGTTCTCATCAGAACTTTTGTTCATTTTGATTTCATCCTATATGTACCTCTGAACCCATCTGTTCTTCATGTACATTCTATTTCTGCTGTTTTTGCTCTTCTGGCTCCGCATTGCGCTACAGCCCTACTGTGCTACAGCGGCTTGGCCCCTGTATTGCTGCTTGCAGCTATATTTAGGGGCCAAGCCCCGAAGGGGATAGCCCCTATTGTATCTGTTAGTTTTCTTATTATTATTATTATTATTATTATTCTTCTTCTTCCGCCAATGGAAGTCTATGGCAGCCCTATGAACCGTACATAGGAAAATGATGAAATTTGGCACAGTTGTAGAGATGGCCATGAATAGTAATTGGACCAAATTTGGTGTCTCTAGGGTCAACTCTATAGCGCCACCACCAGTTCAAAAATTCAACTTTGAAATGTTTATAACTTTTGAACCATTTGATCTAGAAAAATAAAACTTAGTACACATGATTCCTCTCATCATGCTGATCAAAACCAATATAGTCCATTAAGACTCCGCCCATTACAGTAGTAGCCATTTTGAAAAGTAAAGTATTCAGTTTTTTCGCTACTCCTCCTTCAAAATTTCTCCAATTTTGTCCAAACTTTGCTCAAATAATCTTTGGACTGAGCCGCACAGAAATGACTGAACAGATTTTTTTTATTCATCTTTGTTCAAAAGTTATGGTGTCACAAACTTGACAAGGTCCACCCAAAATTGGCTAAGAGGCTGTATCTCGGCCAAAGTTTGATCAATCGAAACAAAAATTGGTACACTTCATCAGAAGCTTGGTCTGAGGTTCCATGCCAAAGTTGGGAACAGCGCCACCTACGGGTCATGAGATATGAAAAATTGCTATTTTGGCCAATAACTTTTGGACAGTTTGTCAGAAAATCATAAATGTGGTATCTATGGATTCCTTGCATCATGCCAAATCCATGCATACCAATTTTGCCAGGATGGGATCTACCACGTGTCCGCCATTTTGAATTTTGTCATAATTTGCAATAACTTTTAAACTATTTGACATATCTTCACAAAAATTAGCATTGATCATCGACACAATGTCCTGAAGGTACATGAGAAGATTGAACACAGCGCCACCTAGTGTTCCATAGATATAAGGTCTTTTGCAAAAACGCTTATAACTTTTGAAAACATTGTTCAAATTTTGATTTTTTTACGGCATTATGTTCCTTGGCTTATGCCGATTCCGTTGATATCTCATTTGTCATTTACCAACAATGTGACTATCCGCCATATTGGAACAAATGAAAAACAGTTTTTTCGCTACTCCTCCTTCAAATCTTGCTCAATTTTGTCCAAAATTTGATCAGATGATCTTCGGACTAAGCCGCACAGAAATGACTGAACAGATTTCTGATATTCGCTACCGTTCCCGAGATATTCATCTTCAAAGTTGACCTAGCCTGTGTTTTTTGCCTTATGCAAGTTAACTTAGCATAATAATTGGTTAGCATGCTAACCAGATGCCATTCTTTCTAATGTGGCTCTTCAGCTATCAGGATAACCATAAGCTACATTAGCATTAAGCTAGCTTAGCATGCTAATCTCGTTAACATGATTTTGTGTGCTTATTCTTACACTGAAGCCTGTGCTCTGAAGCTTTGTAAAACAAGTCCTCTGGGTGGCGCAATCTGTTCAACCATGCGTCATGAATCCCGAACCATTCTGGTCGTGGGTTCGAGACCAGTGTGGGCCAACTATAAAATTGTCATTTGAACTCCTATATCATCTGGGTAAAAGCTGTACTAATGTTTCTAACACTGGGATTTTTTATACATTCTGTGTTTGTTCTCATCAGAACTTTTGTTAATTTTGATTTCATCCTATATGTACCTCTGAACCCATCTGTTCTTCATGTACATTCTATTTCTGCTGTTTTTGCTCTTCTGGCTCCGCATTGCGCTACAGCCCTACTGTGCTACAGCGGCTTGGCCCCTGTATTGCTGCTTGCAGCTATATTTATTATTATTATTATTATTATTCTTCTTCTTCTTCTTCTTCTTCCGCCAATGGAAGTCTATGGCAGCCCTATGAACCGTACATAGGAAAATGATGAAATTTGGCACACTTGTAGTGATGGTAATGAAAAGTAATTGTAGCAATTTTTGAGTCTCTAGGACCAACTCTATAGCGCCACCAGCAGTTCAAAAATTCAACATTGAAATGGTTATAACTTTTGAACCCTTTGATCTAGAAAAATGAAACTTAGTACACCTGATTCATCTCATCATGCTGATCAGAACCAATATCTTACATCAAGACTCCGCCCATTACAGTAGTGGCCATTTTGAAAAGTACAGTATGAAGTTTTTTTGCTACTCCCCCTTCAAAATTGGTCTAATTTTGTCCAAACATATGCTCAAATGATCTTCGGACTGAGCCGCATAAAAGTACTGTCCCCGATTTTTTTGCTATACTGGAAAAAAAAAGTTATGATGTCGCAAACTTAATGAGGTCGACCCAAAATTGGTTCAGAAGCTATAGTTCGGCCAAACTTTGATCAATCGAAACGAAAATTGGTACACTTCATCGGAAGCATGATCTGAGGTTCCATGGCAAAGTTGGGAACAGCGCCACCTACGGGTCATGAGATATGGAAAATGCATATTTTGGCCAATAACTTGTGAACGGTTTGTCAGAAAATTATAAACTTGGTGTCTATCGATTCCTTGGATCATAACGAATCCGTGGATATCGATTTTGCCATGATGGGAAGTACCACGTGTCCGCCATTTTAAATTTTGTCATAATTTGCAATATCTTTTAAACTATTTGAAATTTCTTCACCAAATTTGGTATGGATCGTCATTAGCATGGCCCGAAGGTACCTGAGAAGTTTGATCACAGCGCCACCTAGTGTTCCATAGATATCATTGTTTTTTGAAAAAACGCTTATAACTTTTGCTAACATTACTTGAAATTTGATTTATTTATGTCAATATATTCCTTGGCTTATGCCGATTTCAACGATATCTCATATGTTATTTTTCAACAATGTGACTGGCCGCCATATTGGAGCGAATGTAAAACAGTTTTTTCGCTACTCCTCCTTCAAAATTGGTCTAATTTTGTCCAAAGATGTACTCAAATGATCTTCAGACTGAGCCACATAAAAGTACTGTCCCCGTTTTTTTTGCTATACTGAAAAAAAAAAGTTATGATGTCGCAAACTTAATGAGGTCGACCCATAATTGGTTCAGAGGCGGTAACTTGTGAACAGTTTGTCACAAAATCATAAAATTGGTGTCTATTGATTTCTTGCATCATGTCGAATCTGAGGATATCTATTTTGCCAGGATTGGATGTACCACATCATAAGCTACATTAGCATTAAGTTAGCTTAGCATGCTAATCTGGTTAACTTGCTTTTGTGTGCTCATTCTTACACTGAAGCCTCTCCTCTGCAGTCTGTGATTGTACATCCTCTGAGTGGCGCAATGTGCTAAACCATGTGTCATGAATCCTTAACCAATATGGTTATGGGTTCGAGTCCTGTGTAGGGCAACTTAAAAATTTTGTATAAAGTTGTCATTTCAATTCCTTCTGGCTCTGCACTGCTGTTGGTGCTTAAATGCTTCCTGCACTGCTGTGCTTGGTGTACATTTACATGTATATTCAATTTCTGCTCTTTTTGTTCTTCTGGCTCCGCACTGCTGTTGTTGCTTAAATGCTTGCTGCGCTGCTGTGCTTACAGTACTTGTAGATTGCTGTATTTTGTCTGCTTGCTGTGCCTTGCAGGGCTTGGCCCCGTATTGCTGCTTGCAGCTATATTTATTATTCTTCTTCTTCTTCCGCCAATGGAAGTCTATGGCAGCCCTATGAACCGTACATAGGAAAATGATGAAATTTGGCACACTTGTAGTGATGGTAATGAAAAGTAATTGTAGCAATTTTTGAGTCTCTAGGACCAACTCTATAGCGCCACCAGCAGTTCAAAAATTCAACATTGAAATGGTTATAACTTTTGAACCCTTTGATCTAGAAAAATGAAACTTAGTACACCTGATTCATCTCATCATGCTGATCAGAACCAATATCTTACATCAAGACTCCGCCCATTACAGTAGTGGCCATTTTGAAAAGTACAGTATGAAGTTTTTTTGCTACTCCCCCTTCAAAATTGGTCTAATTTTGTCCAAACATATGCTCAAATGATCTTCGGACTGAGCCGCATAAAAGTACTGTCCCCGATTTTTTTGCTATACTGGAAAAAAAAAGTTATGATGTCGCAAACTTAATGAGGTCGACCCAAAATTGGTTCAGAAGCTATAGTTCGGCCAAACTTTGATCAATCGAAACGAAAATTGGTACACTTCATCGGAAGCATGATCTGAGGTTCCATGCCAAAGTTGGGAACAGCGCCACCTACGGGTCATGAGATATGGAAAATGCATATTTTGGCCAATAACTTGTGAACGGTTTGTCAGAAAATTATAAACTTGGTGTCTATCGATTCCTTGGATCATAACGAATCCGTGGATATCGATTTTGCCATGATGGGAAGTACCACGTGTCCGCCATTTTAAATTTTGTCATAATTTGCAATATCTTTTAAACTATTTGAAATTTCTTCACCAAATTTGGTATGGATCGTCATTAGCATGGCCCGAAGGTACCTGAGAAGTTTGATCACAGCGCCACCTAGTGTTCCATAGATATCATTGTTTTTTGAAAAAACGCTTATAACTTTTGCTAACATTACTTGAAATTTGATTTATTTATGTCAATATATTCCTTGGCTTATGCCGATTTCAACGATATCTCATATGTTATTTTTCAACAATGTGACTGGCCGCCATATTGGAGCGAATGTAAAACAGTTTTTTCGCTACTCCTCCTTCAAAATTGGTCTAATTTTGTCCAAAGATGTACTCAAATGATCTTCAGACTGAGCCACATAAAAGTACTGTCCCCGTTTTTTTTGCTATACTGAAAAAAAAAGTTATGATGTCGCAAACTTAATGAGGTCGACCCATAATTGGTTCAGAGGCGGTAACTTGTGAACAGTTTGTCACAAAATCATAAAATTGGTGTCTATTGATTTCTTGCATCATGTCGAATCTGAGGATATCTATTTTGCCAGGATTGGATGTACCACATCATAAGCTACATTAGCATTAAGTTAGCTTAGCATGCTAATCTGGTTAACTTGCTTTTGTGTGCTCATTCTTACACTGAAGCCTCTCCTCTGCAGTCTGTGATTGTACATCCTCTGAGTGGCGCAATGTGCTAAACCATGTGTCATGAATCCTTAACCAATATGGTTATGGGTTCGAGTCCTGTGTAGGGCAACTTAAAAATTTTGTATAAAGTTGTCATTTCAATTCCTTCTGGCTCTGCACTGCTGTTGGTGCTTAAATGCTTCCTGCACTGCTGTGCTTGGTGTACATTTACATGTATATTCAATTTCTGCTCTTTTTGTTCTTCTGGCTCCGCACTGCTGTTGTTGCTTAAATGCTTGCTGCGCTGCTGTGCTTACAGTACTTGTAGATTGCTGTATTTTGTCTGCTTGCTGTGCCTTGCAGGGCTTGGCCCCGTATTGCTGCTTGCAGCTATATTTATTATTCTTCTTCTTCTTCCGCCAATGGAAGTCTATGGCAGCCCTATGAACCGTACATAGGAAAATGATGAAATTTGGCACACTTGTAGTGATGGTAATGAAAAGTAATTGTAGCAATTTTTGAGTCTCTAGGACCAACTCTATAGCGCCACCAGCAGTTCAAAAATTCAACATTGAAATGGTTATAACTTTTGAACCCTTTGATCTAGAAAAATGAAACTTAGTACACCTGATTCATCTCATCATGCTGATCAGAACCAATATCTTACATCAAGACTCCGCCCATTACAGTAGTGGCCATTTTGAAAAGTACAGTATGAAGTTTTTTTGCTACTCCCCCTTCAAAATTGGTCTAATTTTGTCCAAACATATGCTCAAATGATCTTCGGACTGAGCCGCATAAAAGTACTGTCCCCGATTTTTTTGCTATACTGGAAAAAAAAAGTTATGATGTCGCAAACTTAATGAGGTCGACCCAAAATTGGTTCAGAAGCTATAGTTCGGCCAAACTTTGATCAATCGAAACGAAAATTGGTACACTTCATCGGAAGCATGATCTGAGGTTCCATGCCAAAGTTGGGAACAGCGCCACCTACGGGTCATGAGATATGGAAAATGCATATTTTGGCCAATAACTTGTGAACGGTTTGTCAGAAAATTATAAACTTGGTGTCTATCGATTCCTTGGATCATAACGAATCCGTGGATATCGATTTTGCCATGATGGGAAGTACCACGTGTCCGCCATTTTAAATTTTGTCATAATTTGCAATATCTTTTAAACTATTTGAAATTTCTTCACCAAATTTGGTATGGATCGTCATTAGCATGGCCCGAAGGTACCTGAGAAGTTTGATCACAGCGCCACCTAGTGTTCCATAGATATCATTGTTTTTTGAAAAAACGCTTATAACTTTTGCTAACATTACTTGAAATTTGATTTATTTATGTCAATATATTCCTTGGCTTATGCCGATTTCAACGATATCTCATATGTTATTTTTCAACAATGTGACTGGCCGCCATATTGGAGCGAATGTAAAACAGTTTTTTCGCTACTCCTCCTTCAAAATTGGTCTAATTTTGTCCAAAGATGTACTCAAATGATCTTCAGACTGAGCCACATAAAAGTACTGTCCCCGTTTTTTTTGCTATACTGAAAAAAAAAGTTATGATGTCGCAAACTTAATGAGGTCGACCCATAATTGGTTCAGAGGCGGTAACTTGTGAACAGTTTGTCACAAAATCATAAAATTGGTGTCTATTGATTTCTTGCATCATGTCGAATCTGAGGATATCTATTTTGCCAGGATTGGATGTACCACATCATAAGCTACATTAGCATTAAGTTAGCTTAGCATGCTAATCTGGTTAACTTGCTTTTGTGTGCTCATTCTTACACTGAAGCCTCTCCTCTGCAGTCTGTGATTGTACATCCTCTGAGTGGCGCAATGTGCTAAACCATGTGTCATGAATCCTTAACCAATATGGTTATGGGTTCGAGTCCTGTGTAGGGCAACTTAAAAATTTTGTATAAAGTTGTCATTTCAATTCCTTCTGGCTCTGCACTGCTGTTGGTGCTTAAATGCTTCCTGCACTGCTGTGCTTGGTGTACATTTACATGTATATTCAATTTCTGCTCTTTTTGTTCTTCTGGCTCCGCACTGCTGTTGTTGCTTAAATGCTTGCTGCGCTGCTGTGCTTACAGTACTTGTAGATTGCTGTATTTTGTCTGCTTGCTGTGCCTTGCAGGGCTTGGCCCCGTATTGCTGCTTGCAGCTATATTTAGGGGCCAAGCCCCGAAGGGGCTAAGGCACCTATTGTATCTGTTAGTTTTCTTATTATTATTATTATTATTATTCTTCTTCTTCTTCTTCCGCCAATGGAAGTCTATGGTAGCCCTATGAACCATACATAGGAAAATGATGAAATTTGGCACACTTGTAGTGATGGCCATGAATAGTAAATGTAGCAATTTTTGAGTCTCTAGGACCAACTCTATAGCGCCACCAGCAGTTCAAAAAATCAACATTGAAATGGTTAGTACTTTTGAACCCTTTGATCTAGAAAAATGAAACTAAGTACACCTGATTCATCTCATCATGCTGATCAGAACCAATATCTTACATTAAGACTCCGCCCATTACAGTAGTGGCCATTTTGAAAAGTACAGTATGCAGTTTTTTTGCTACTCCCCCTTCAAAATTGGTCTAATTTTGTCCAAACATGTGCTCAAATGATCTTTGGACTGAGCCGCATAAAAGTACTGTCCCCGATTTTTTTGCTATACTGGAAAAAAAAAGTTATGATGTCGCAAACTTAATGAGGTCGACCCAAAATTGGTTCAGAAGCTATAGTTCGGCCAAACTTTGATCAATCGAAACGAAAATTGGTACACTTCATCGGAAGCATGATCTGAGGTTCCATGGCAAAGTTGGGAACAGCGCCACCTACGGGTCATGAGATATGGAAAATGCATATTTTGGCCAATAACTTGTGAACAGTTTGTCAGAAAATTATAAACTTGGTGTCTATCGATTCCTTGGGTCATAACGAATCCGTGGATATCGATTTTGCCATGATGGGAAGTACCACGTGTCCGCCATTTTAAATTTTGTCATAATTTGCAATATCTTTTAAACTATTTGAAATTTCTTCACCAAATTTGGTATGGATCATCATTAGCATGGCCCGAAGGTACCTGATAAGTTTGAACACAGCGCCACCTAGTGTTCCAGAGATATCATTGTTTTTTGAAAAAACGCTTATAACTTTTGCTAACATTGCTTGAAATTTGATTTCTTTATGTCAATATATTCCTTGGCTTATGCTGATTTCAACGATATCTCATATGTTATTTTTCAACAATGTGACTGGCCGCCATATTGGAGCAAATGTAAAACAGTTTTTTCGCTACTCCTCCTTCAAAATTGGTCTAATTTTGTCCAAATATGTACTCAAATGATCTTCGGACTGAGCCGCATAAAAGTACTGTCCCCGATTTTTTTGCTATACTGGAAAAAAAAAAGTTATGATGTCGCAAACTTAATGAGGTCGACCCATAATTGGTTCAGAGGCGGTAACTTGTGAACAGTTTGTCACAAAATCATAAAATTGGTGTCCATCGATTCCTTGCATCATGTCGAATCTGAGGATATCTATTTTGCCAGGATTGGATGTACCACATCATAAGCTACATTAGCATTAAGTTAGCTTAGCATGCTAATCTGGTTAACTTGCTTTTGTGTGCTCATTCTTACACTGAAGCCTCTCCTCTGCAGTCTGTGATTGTACATCCTCTGAGTGGCGCAATGTGCTAAACCATGTGTCATGAATCCTTAACCAATATGGTTATGGGTTCGAGTCCTGTGTAGGGCAACTTTAAAATTTTGTATAAAGTTGTCATTTCAATTCCTTCTGGCTCTGCACTGCTGTTGGTGCTTAAATGCTCCCTGCACTGCTGAGCTTGGTGTACATTTACATGTATATTCAATTTCTGCTCTTTTTGTTCTTCTGGCTCCGCACTGCTGTTGTTGCTTAAATGCTTGCTGCGCTGCTGTGCTTACAGTACTTGTAGATTGCTGTATTTTGTCTGCTTGCTGTGCCTTGCAGGGCTTGGCCCCGTATTGCTGCTTGCAGCTATATTTATTATTATTCTTCTTCTTCTTCTTCTTCCGCCAATGGAAGTCTATGGTAGCCCTATGAACCATACATAGGAAAATGATGAAATTTGGCACACTTGTAGTGATGGCCATGAATAGTAAATGTAGCAATTTTTGAGTCTCTAGGACCAACTCTATAGCGCCACCAGCAGTTCAAAAAATCAACATTGAAATGGTTAGTACTTTTGAACCCTTTGATCTAGAAAAATGAAACTAAGTACACCTGATTCATCTCATCATGCTGATCAGAACCAATATCTTACATTAAGACTCCGCCCATTACAGTAGTGGCCATTTTGAAAAGTACAGTATGCAGTTTTTTTGCTACTCCTCCTTCAAAATTGGTCTAATTTTGTCCAAACATGTGCTCAAATGATCTTCGGACTGAGCCGCATAAAAGTACTGTCCCCGATTTTTTTGCTATACTGGAAAAAAAAAAGTTATGATGTCGCAAACTTAACGAGGTTGACCCAAAATTGGTTCAAAAGCTATAGCTCAACCAAACTTTGATCAATCGAAACGAAAATTGGTACGCTTCATTGAAAGCTTGATCTGAGGTTACATGCCAAAGTTGGGATCAGCGCCACCTACGGGTCATGAGATATGGAAAATGCATATTTTGGCCAATAACCTGTGAACGGTTTGTCAGAAAATTATAAACTTGGTGTCTTTCGATTCCTTGGGTCATGTCGAATCCGTAGATATCGATTTTGCCATGATGGGATGTACCACGTGTCCGCCATTTTGAATTTTGTCATAATTTGCAATATCTTTTAAACTATTTGAAATTTCTTCACCAAATTTGGTATAGATCATCATTAGCATGGCCCGAAGGTACCTGAGACGTTTGATCACAGCGCCACCTAGTGTTCCATAGATATCATTGTTTTTTTTAAAAACGCTTATAACTTTTGCTAACATTGCTTGAAATTTGATTTCTTTATGTCAATATATTCCTTGGCTTATGCCGATTTCAACGATATCTCATATGTTATTTTTCAACAATGTGACTGTCCGCCATATTGGAGCGAATGTAAAACAGTTTTTTCGCTACTCCTCCTTCAAAATTGGTCTAATTTTGTCCAAACATGTACTCAAATGATCTTCGGACTGAGCCGCATAAAAGTACTGTCCCCGATTTTTTTGCTATACTGGAAAAAAAAAAGTTATGATGTCGCAAACTTAATGAGGTCGACCCATAATTGGTTCAGAGGCTGTAACTTGTGAACAGTTTGTCACAAAATCATAAAATTGGTGTCTATCGATTCCTTGCATCATGTCGAATCTGAGGATATCTATTTTGCCAGGATTGGATGTACCACATCATAAGCTACATTAGCATTAAGTTAGCTTAGCATGCTAATCTGGTTAACTTGCTTTTGTGTGCTCATTCTTACACTGAAGCCTCTCCTCTGCAGTCTGTGATTGTACATCCTCTGAGTGGCGCAATGTGCTAAACCATGTGTCATGAATCCTTAACCAATATGGTTATGGGTTCAAGTCCTGTGTGGGACAACTTTAAAATTTTGTATAAAGTTGTCATTTCAATTCCTTCTGGCTCTGCACTGCTGTTGGTGCTTAAATGCTCGCTGCACTGCTGTGCTTGGTGTACATTTACATGTATATTCAATTTCTGCTCTTTTTGTTCTTCCGGCTCCACACTGCTGTTGTTGCTTAAATGCTTGCTGCGCTGCTGTGCTTACAGTACTTGTAGATTGCTGTATTTTGTCTGCTTGCTGTGCCTTGCAGGGCTTGGCCCCGTATTGCTGCTTGCAGCTATATTTATATCTGCTTTCTGTCAATTTTTTTTATAATTCGTAAAAATATTTAGTACTTCTTTCTCCTTCTATTATATATTTAGCTCTGCTCCTTATTATTGCTCCCTTACACTTTTCTCCCTCTATGTTCCTTAATTTTTCTTGTAGTTCTATTATCTTATCAATGTTTTTCTCTCCCACAGTTATTTTCCTAATTTCTTCATCCCATTCTTTTTTAACTTTATTTTCTGTCAATCTTTTAGCTCTCTGTACTTTTTTAGAAAAATGTATCGAAAATCTTTTTATTCTATTTTTCAGACAATCTCACCAAAATCTTTTTTTCTTTTTTATACATCTCATCATTAATACTATTAATTATTATACTTTCTATTTCTGTTCTGTAAATTTCCATTTTTAAAAGTTCTGTATTTAACATCCACATTCCTTGTCCTTTGATAATTAATATTGCAACCCCTCTTCCTCCCCAAATCACAATTCAGATACATTTCTCCATCCCATAATTTCCTTATTTCATCACCTATTTTATCTTCCCAAAAAGTCTCTTGTATGCATAATACATCAAATGTTTTGGTCAAATACATCAATTTCTCCATTTTCTGGTATTTTGATAATCCTCTCGCATTCAACGATACAAAACATAAAGAACTCATTATAAAAAATTTAAAATTTATAAAAAATAACCAAAAAACAGCCATCAATCTATTTTAGCTTCTTCCAGAAATGCAAGTCTTGATTCTCTCTTCTCCTCTTTCATCTTCTCCATCTTTTCCTTTTATTCTTCTCTTCTTATCTTTTGTTTTTTAAGTACCTGTTCAATGTTTATACTTTGTCTTGATCTAATACCTCTGTTCAAGTTAGCTTTTCCATTACTTTTTACATGCTCTTTTCACCCATTTCCACTTCTCTTACCTCACTCGATATCTTGATTTCTTTACCTTCAGTTCTTTTTTCTCCTTGTCCTTTTTTATCATCTTGTTCATTGTTCTCTGCTTGCTCTTGATTTTCAAGTAGATCCTCCTTGGTTAAGTAATTGTCCTCTGTGTCTGCAACCTCCTCAGGGTTTTCATCCTCCTTTCCTCCGTCATTTTGTTCATCTTCGACTATTTCATTCTGCCTCAATGATTCATTAAACCTTTCAATTGTAGTGCCTTCTTCATATTCCTCTTCATCCTTCTCACATGTGTATCTCTTCATAGCCTTTTTGCAGCCTTGGCATAACGCCCCTGCTCAAGACACTCTGCACGTGAAAAGGAAGTCCTTCTTCCCATGTTTTGCATTTGCACAAATCCTGCATGTCTTTTCTTGATGATCATGTATCACTCTAAAGAACTGCGCTCCTTCCTCAGTCATGAAATTTGTATTGTACGGTAAAGATGTAACCTCCTTTGGAAACTTAACCTTCAAGAAGCGTGTTCCGTCTTCTACCGTAGTCCCAGGATAGTATCTCCTACTTATAGGAAGGATGGGAGTTACACCCCAATTGATACGTTTTTTTTTAACAATGTCTTGATCTATGTAACATGGTAGATGCAAAAAAGACATCATTCTTTCCATTGCACATAGCTTCCTTACTTCACATTTTTGTTCATTAATCATTATTCCATCCAGCAATCCTTCAGTCACTCTCCTCTTCCATAGTGATTTCAAATTCATTATTTAATTTTCTCCACAGTCCAATGAAATAACCAATTCCAGATTTGTTCTACTGCTTTGATTATCATGGCTATTGTTGTATTTTCAATGTCTTTCTCATTCAAGGTCAGTGTCGCTTCTTATATTCTCTTTAACATCTTGTTTGTTTGTTTTAGTCTGTTTATCATTTCTTGTCGTTGTGATAACGTAGATCTATTTTCTATTTTCTATTTTTTTTTGGTGTTCCTTTGTTGTTTTCCTCTTGAAACCACTGTTGCCCATGATGTTTCCCCATAATCCTCTTTTGTGTGCCTTTCAGGCATGTTTGTAATCCTTTCATCATCGTCATTGTCCTCCATTTCATTCCGTTTGGCTTGTCCGTGTCTTTTTACCATGAAATCGTCATTCAGAAAGTCTCAAACCCTACTGTTTGGGGTTTCAGTAAAGTGAGCCGTAAAGACTGTTATTTTCAACTTTTCTTAATTCAAAATCAAACAAAATAAAACTGGAAGAGCCTCTCTCTTCGTACTACAATCACACACTTCCTGGTGAGTCACTAGAGCCCTCAAACTTTGAAGAAAAGTTGCCTCAGCTGTGTGCTAAAACCCTCTGTATTTGTCACATGTTCTAATTCAGTGGTTCTCAAACCTGTCCTGGAGTACCCCCAAGACTGCACGTTTTCTTCGTCTCCCTAATCAAACACACCTGATTCAACTCATCAGCTCATTACCACATAGGTTAATGAGCTGATGAGTTGAATCAGGTGTGTTTGATTAGGGAGACGAAGAAAACGTGCAGTCTTGGGGGTACTCCAGGGGCCTTTACCATGAAGGTAGCTGAACAAACTCGGAGTTACAGGATAAGTTTTGAGTTGACAAAACCAAACCGATGCAATCAGGCTTTATTGGTACCATGATGCAGCTCATCAACTTTCTCTGTCAACTCAGGCTTTGATCCTCAAGCTATGATTACTCCACGCGCGCGTGCACATAAAAGTGACGTCGACACTGAACAACCAATCGCGGGTCGCGATTTTTTCGCAGAGGAGCAAGAGATAATCATTCATAATTACGATGAATTTAAATATGTATTTTAAGGAAGACTGTTGGAGAAAGATTGCTTATTGTTAATGTGTAAGTTAAACAAATACGTTCTATATTTATGTAAAATTATGTATGTATGTGTAGCCTATACGTGTAATATAGCCTATAGCCTATTTTTATAATATATAAAAATGTGCATGTACCGGTACTAAGAAAAATTAATATTCATTGATTTTTCGATGCAACCCCAACTCCAAATGTTCTTGGCAGCAGATAAAGACAAAATCTAAAAATATAATTCAAAGTGGTGAGTATTTACCACAACCTTTTATTACTTTTGTCAACATTTTATCACAAACACTTGTTTGCAGCAAACAGGAATAAAGAATTAAATTCAGAAAACCAGAATACACTGGCAGAGTAGTTGGCTCTGAGTAGGCAATAAGGGACGGCCGATTATGGATGGGATTACAGGTGCTGTACAATCTGACCCTGGTGCTGGCTCCTCTAAGCAAGTAACACTGGGCACAATATGTGCGCAATACATTACTACTTTTTTTTTAAGTTGTAAATATGGCTGACTGTATGTTCTGCAGTAGAGGGAAGTGCAGTGTCACTGTTGAAGCCAGCACACACACACACAGTCTCCCACACAGAGGTCAGTATGCAGCAGACAGAACACCAAACATAACCTGCTTTACAACAGTTATGCTTTACATTGGCCTATTTTTATTTATTAGGGTGGAGGAAATGAAGACACTCTGTCTGTGTGTTCTCAGACAGTTGCTGAGGTGAATGCTCTGGGCTTTTTATTGTGGCAAACATTTGAATGTGTGGCATAAAAAAGGGACTGGCCCTTACATATCTCTTTTATTGTAGGATTTTACACAACCTGCCCCAGAAACTGAGGCCTCTACCTCAATGGGCTTCAGAAGAAATGTGTAAGGATTTAAAATCCTTGACATAAATTACAGTCAGTCCTGTGTTTGTAGGAAGTCAAGGAACTTTTTGTGATTTTGATGAGCCTCCAGAAAACTTGTAATGATCATGTTTGTGGTGGAATTATGTTTCAGGTGGAAACAGACTCAGTCAGAGCCCTGTACAAAAGGAGTCTTGAACTAGACTGCACACTAAAGGAGTCTTGAACTAGACTGCACACTAAAGGAGTCTTGAACTAGACTGCACACTAAAGGAGTCTTGAACTAGACTGCACACTAAAGGAGACTTGAACTAGACTGCACACTAAAGGAGACTTGAACTAGACTGCACACTAAAGGAGTCTTGAACTAGACTGCACACTAAAGGAGTCTTGAACTAGACTGCACACTAAAGGAGTCTTGAACTTGACTGCACACTAAAGGAGTCTTGAACTAGACTGCACACTAAAGGAGTCTTGAACTAGACTGCACACTAAAGGAGACTTGAACTAGACTGCACACTAAAGGAGCTGACTGTGAGCTGAGGAGGCTCCAAACAAAATCAAACAGCTGGATAAAACTGATCTCAGTATGTATATAGTTATATATATATATATAGTATAACTTATTTAACCAAGTAACACTTTAGTATGAATATTTATTAATGCAACTTTCTCTTGCTCTCTTTCTCCCTCCCATCCCACAAATCCAATAAAACAGTTTGAGACATATCTGCAGTTTCAATGTGCTTTTAATAAATGTAATATTGTATGGTGATTGCATCTACATCTGCACCAGCTGGGTGGTCAAGTGTGATCGGGTCAGTTTCATCAGGGAGAAGCTGGTTTTGTGGTGTTTCTCGCTCCTTTCTACTGGTGGCTATATTGTGCAGAATGGCACATGCAGCCACTATCTGTGATGCCCGCTCTGGTGACTCTTAAGGGCCGAACACCATTGAAACGTGCATTTAGGATGCCAAAGGTCATCTCTATCTTCACTCTGGTTTTACTGAGGGCCACACTGAAGCGGTGCTGTGGCCTTGTCTGAGGGTCATGATAGGGGGTTATTGTAAATTAACAGTGTTTTGTATTGTACCAAATTTAACTTGCTTTCCTCAAAGTGCTGACACAACACAGAATCATGGAAAATTTGTGAGACAAACCATCCTCTGCTAAGACTGCTTCACTTATAAACATGTTCTGTTTCTTACTTGAAGAAAAGCTCACACATGTCCTCTTTATGTGTGCCTAAACACATGTTATTTTGAAAACACCTGTGAATTAGAGCTCTTCTATGGCGAGCAGAGTGGCGCAGCTGAAGCGTGCTGGGCCCATAACCCAGAGGTCGATGGATCGAAACCATCCTCTGCTAAGACTGCTTCACTTATAAACATGCTCTGTTCTTACTTGAAGAAAAGCTCACACATGTCCTCTTTATGTGTGCCTAAACACATGTTCTTTTGAAAACACCTGTGAATTGGAGTTCTTCTATCGCGAGCAGAGTGGCGCAGCTGAAGCGTGCTGGGCCCATAACCCAGAGGTCGATGGATCGAAACCATCCTCTGCTAAGACTGCTTCACTTATAAACATGCTCTGTTCTTATTTGAAGAAAAACGCACTCATGTCCTCTTTATGTGTGCCTAAACACATGTTCTTTTGAAAATACCTGTGAATTGGAGATCTTCTATGGCGAGCAGTGTGGCGCAGCGGAAGTGTGCTGGGCCCATAACCCAGAGGTCGATGGATCGAAACCATCCTCTGCTAAGACTGCTTCACTTATAAACATGCTCTGTTCTTACTTGAAGAAAAGCTCACACATGTCCTCTTTATGTGTGCCTAAACACATGCACTTCACTTATAAAAATTCTCTGTTCTTACTTGAAGAAAAGCTCACACATGTCCTCTTTATGTGTGCCTAAACACATGTTCTTTTGAAAACACCTGTGAATTGCAGTTCTTCTATTGCGAGCAGAATGGCGCAGCGGAAGCGTGCTGGGCCCATAACCCAGAGGTCGATGGATCGAAACCATCCTCTGCTAAGACTGACTTATAAGCATATAAGCATTTCTTCTTACTTGAAGAAAAGCTCACACATGTGCTCTTCATGTGTGCCTAAACACAAGTCCTTTTGAAAACACCTGTGAATTGGAGTTCTTTTATGGCGAGCAGTGTGGCGCAGCTGAAGCATGCTGGGACCATAACCCAGAGGTCGATGGATCGAAACCATCCTCTGCTAAGGTTACTTTGCTTATATACATGTTTTATCCCAAATAAAGAGCAACTTCCACATCCCGCTTGTTCGTTCAGAAAATCTGTGTGTATGCACTATTCAAACGCCTCATTGACTAAGCCACCAGAATGAGATGGAGAATTAGTAGGGCAAGCGAGTCATGCCCCAGTGGCCTGTCGAAGTAGTCGTTCATCCGGATTACTTTGTGTGCTGGCCTTGTTTAAATGCCGATGCTGTTGTTGTCAAAGTAATCGGGGCACATGATCACAGGTTTTTATCAGCCCCAGTGGCCTAATGGATAGGGCACTGGCCTCCTAAGCCAGGGATTGTGGGTTCGAGTCCCATCTGGGGTGGTTTACAGCAGAGTGGCACAGCGGAAGCGTGCTGGGCCCATAACCCAGAGGTCGATGGATCGAAACCATCCTCTGCTAAGACTGCTTCACTTATAAACATGCTCTGTTCTTACTTGAAGAAAAGCTCACACATTTCCTCTTTATGTGTGCCTAAACACATGTTCTTTTGAAAACACCTGTGAAGTAGAGCTCTTCTATGGCGAGCAGAGTGGCGCAGCGGAAGCGTGCTGGGCCCATAACCCAGAGGTCGATGGATCGAAACCATTCTCTGCTAAGGCTACTTCGCTTATAAAAATTCTCTGTTCTTACTTGAAGAAAAGCTCACACATGTGATCTTCATGTGTGCCTAAACACAAGTCCTTTTGAAAACACCTGTGATTTGGAGTTCTTCTATGGCGAGCAGAGTGGCGCAGCGGAAGCGTGCTGGGCCCATAACCCACAGGTTTTTATCAGCCCCAGTGGCCTAATGGATAAGGCACTGGCCTCCTAAGCCAGGGATTGTGGGTTCGAGTCCCATCTGGGGTGGTTTACAGCAGAGTGGCGCAGCGGAAGCGTGCTGGGCCCATAACCCAGAGGTCGATGGATCGAAACCATCCTCTGCTAAGACTGCTTCACTTATAAACATTCTCTGTTCTTACTTGAAGAAAAGCTCACACATGTCCTCTTTCTGTGTGCCTAAACACATGTTCTTTTGACAAACACCTGTGAACTGGAGTTCTTCTATGGCGAGCAGAGTGGCTCAGCGGAAGCGTGCTGGGCCCATAACCCAGAGGTCGATGGATCGAAACCATTCTCTGCTAAGACTGCTTCACTTATAAACATTCTCTGTTCTTACTTGAAGAAAAGCTCACACGTGTCCTCTTTATGTGTGCCTAAACACACGTTCTTTTGAAAACACCTGTGAATTGGAGTTCTTCTATGGCGAGCAGAGTGGCTCAGCGGAAGCGTGCTGGGCCCATAACCCAGAGGTCGATGGATCGAAACCATTCTCTGCTAAGACTGCTTCACTTAAAAAACATGCTCTGTTCTGACTTGAAGAAAAGCTCACACATGTGCTCTTCATGTGTGCCTAAACACAAGTCCTTTTGAAAACACCTGTGAATTGGAGCTCATCTATGGCGAGCAGAGTGGCGCAGCGGAAGCGTGCTGGGCCCATAACCCAGAGGTCGATGGATCGAAACCATCCTCTGCTAAGACTGCTTCACTTATAAACATGCTCTGTTGTTACTTGAAGAAAAGCTCACACATGTCCTCTTTATGTGTGCCTAAACACATGTTCTTTTGAAAACACCTGTGAATTGGAGTTCTTCTATCGCGAGCAGAGTGGCGCAGCGGAAGCGTGCTGGGCCCATAACCCAGAGGTCGATGGATCGAAACCATCCTCTGCTAAGACTGACTTATAAGCATGCTCTGTTCTTACTTGAAGAAAAGCTCACACATGTGCTCTTCATGTGTGCCTAAACACAAGTCCTTTTGAAAACACCTGTGAATTGGAGTTCTTTTATGGCGAGCAGAGTGGCGCAGCGGAAGCGTGCTGGGCCCATAACCCAGAGGTCGATGGATTGAAACCATCCTCTGCTAAGACTGCTTCATTTATAAACATGCTCTGTTCTTACTTGAAGAAAAGCTCACACATGTCC
>NC_138226.1:44937501-44942501 GCF_964197995.2 Scardinius erythrophthalmus
TCGAAACCATTCTCTGCTAAGACTGCTTCACTTATAAACATGCTCTGTTCTTACTTGAAGAAAAGCTCACACATGTCCTCTTTATGTGTGCCTAAACACATGTTCTTTTGAAAACTCCTGTGAATTGGAGTTCTTCTATGGCGAGCAGAGTGGCGCAGCGGAAGCGTGCTGGGCCCATAACCCAGATGTCGATGGATCGAAACCATCCTCTGCTAAGACTGCTTCACTTATAAACATGCTCTGTTCTTACTTGAAGAAAAGCTCACACATGTCCTCTTTATGTGTGCCTAAACACATGTTCTTTTGAAAATACCTGTGAATTGGAGTTCTTCTATCGCCAGCAGAGTGGCGCAGCGGAAGCGTGCTGGGCCCATAACCTAGCCCTTTATAGGGCACTCATTGAAATACTTGGAAATTCTAAATTTCAACCATAGAGTGTTATTGGAGGATATTATAAGACTTCTAAACATTTGTGAGTTTTTAAAAAAATATATTTTTTTAGGTTGGAAATCAAGGGCAATGAAGTTACCATATATGGTTCCTCGCCAGTCTAGGGTAATGTTTTTCCCTTAAAAAGTGTATATATAAAAATATAATAAAAACACATAAACTTGTTACAAACATAAAAATATTTATTTAGTAACATTTTAAATTATTATTAGGAACATTTTAAATTAAATTATTATTAGGAACATTCATTAAATTAATGAATAGGGTATTCATTTATGGTTTGTGCTCCTAAGAACATCTAATATGATTCATATTTTATAAATGCACATTTGTGCATTTATAAATGTTATAAATAAATGTATACATTTATAAAAGATCTGTACTACTGATCTTTGGTATGGTCAAGTACTGGTGGTACCACTTATTTTAGCAGTAATAAGTCTCACAGTAAAAAAAAAAACACCAATACATGGCATTTAACTATGATAAAAACTGTTTCAAGGGCATAAAACTTACACATAAAGGGTAAATATATAATAAGAAGTGCAAAATATCATTATAAGTATTAAAAACTGTTATAAAGGTCATAAAACTGACCAAAACCACACATATTTCAATATCTATGGCAATATAAAATGTCTATAAATGTGTTACGTTTCCCACTGGATCACTTTATAATGTTATTCAAACCTGTGATAACATCCAATGCACTAGTAAATACTATTGTCCTACGTTATAATCATAGACTGTGGTTATAATGCATTATTTGTAGAAAAAATACCCTAGTACGGCTTTTCTATACGTATAGGGCGTATGTCTAAATATGGACATTCTCTAATCTTACCTGAACAGGGCGTATGATCAAATATGGTCTCACCATTTTTCATGCCACAAATGTCAATACTTTCAAGAAATCTATGCAAACAACACCTATCTCAACATGTTGCACAACTATTCAACCATAGAATGTGTGAGTTTCATCAACTCACAATTTTTTGTTTTGAAGTTATTAGCGCTGATGTGGGAGTAGGTAGTAGCGCATAACCTCACTTTCCAATATCCGGAATGACACTGAAGTTTGAAATGCTCCGCGCAACTTCTGATTGGTCAGATGCCATCATGTGACTATCAGTGACGTAGCCTGATCTTCGCTGATTGGCTAGGAGAAATCTATGCGCTCATATGACAACGCAAACAGGCAGGGGAGACTCAGTTTGAATGCGCGATTAAGTTACCAAATATGGTTCCTCGCCCGATAAAGGGCTAGAGGTCGATGGATCGAAACCATCCTCTGCTAAGACTGACTTATAAGCATGCTCTGTTCTTACTTGAAGAAAAGCTCACACATGTGCTCTTCATGTGTGCCTAAACACAAGTCCTTTTGAAAACACCTGTGAATTGGAGTTCTTTTATGGCGAGCAGTGTGGCGCAGCTGAAGCGTGCTGGGCCCATAACCCAGAGGTCGATGGATCGAAACCATCCTCTGCTAAGACTGTTTCATTTATAAACATGCTCTGTTCTTACTTGAAGAAAAGCTCACACATGTCCTCTTTATGTGTGCCTAAACACATGTTGTTTTGAAAACACCTGTGAATTGGAGTTCTTCTATCGCAAGCAGAGTGGCGCAGCGGAAGCGTGCTGGGCCCATAACCCAGAGGTCGATGGATCGAAACCATCCTCTGCTAAGGCTTCTTCACTTATATACATGTTTTTACCCAAATAAAGAGCAACTTCCACATCCTGCTTGTTCGTTCAGAAAATCTGTGTGTATGCCCTATTCAAATGCCTCATTGACTAAGCCACCTGAATGAGATGGAGAATTAGTAGGGCAAGCGAGTCATGCCCCAGTGGCCTGTCGAAGTAGTCGTTCATCCGCGTTACTTTGTGTGCTGGCCTTGTTTTAATGCCGATGCTGTTGATGTCACTGAAGCCAAAGTAATGGGGGCACAGGTTTTTATCAGCCCTAGTGGCCTAATGGATAAGGCACTGGCCTCCTAAGCCAGGGATTGTGGGTTTGAGTCCCATCTGGGGTGGTTTACAGCAGAGTGGCGCAGCTGAAGCGTGGCGCAGCTGAAGCGTGCTGGGCCCATAACCCAGAGGTCGATGGATCGAAACCATCCTCTGATAAGACTGCTTTACTCATGTACATGCCCTGTTCCTACTTGGAGAAAAGTTGCCTCAGCTGTGTGCTAAAAACCTCTGTAGTTTTCACATGTTCTAATAGATGACAGAACAGCACTTCAAGTGTGCCTAAACGCAAGTCCTTTTGAAAAGTTGTGGGTATGGCAGTTTTGTTATCAGGAGCAGAGTGGCGCAGCGGAAGCGTGCTGGGCCCATAACCCAGAGGTCGATGGATCGAAACCATCCTCTGCTAAGACTGCTTCACTTATAAACATTCTCTGTTCTTACCTGAAGAAAAGCTCACACATGTGCTCTTCATGTGTGCCTAAACACAAGTCCATTTGAAAACACCTGTGAATAGGAGCTCTTCTATGGCGAACAGAGTGGCGCAGCGGAAGCGTGCTGGGCCCATTACCCAGAGGTCAATGGATGGAAACCATCCTCTGCTAAGACTGCTTTACTTATGTACATGCCCTGTTCCTACTTGGAGAAAAGTTGCCTCAACTCTATGCTAAAACACTGTATTTTTCACCTGATCTAATTTATGACAGGAGCACTTCAAATGTGCCTAAACGCAAGTCCTTTTGAAAAGTTTTGGGTATGGCAGTTTTGTTATCAGGAGCAGAGTGGGGCAGCGGAAGCGTGCTGGGCCCATAACCCAGAGGTCGATGGATCGAAACCATCCTCTTCTAAGACTGCTTCACTTATAAACATTCTCTGTTCTTACCTGAAGAAACGCACACACTGTGCCTAAACACAAGTCCATTTGAAAACACTTGTGAATTGGAGTTCTTCTATGGCAAGCAGAGTGGCGCAGCGGAAGCGTGCTGGGCCCATAACCCAGAGGTCGATGGATCGAAACCATCCTCTGCTAAGACTGCTTCACTTATAAACATTCTCTGTTCTTACCTGAAGAAAAGCTCACACATGTGCTCTTCATGTGTGCCTAAACACAAGTCCATTTGAAAACACTTGTGAATTGGAGCTCTTCTATGGCAAGCAGAGTGGCGCAGCGGAAGTGTGCTGGGCCCATAACCCAGAGGTCGATGGATCGAAACCATCCTCTGCTAAGACTGCTTCACTTATAAACATTATCTGTTCTTACCTGAAGTAAAGCTCACACGTGTGCCTAAACACAAGTCCATTTGAAAACACTTGTGAATTGGAGCTCTTTTATGGCGCCCAGAGTGGCGCAGCGGAAGCGTACTGGGCCCATAACCCAGAGGTCGATGGATCGAAACCATCCTCTGCTAAGGCTTCTTCACTTATATACATGTTTTTACCCAAATAAAGAGCAACTTCCACATCCTGCTTGTTCGTTCAGAAAATCTGTGTGTATGCCCTATTCAAATGCCTCATTGACTAAGCCACCTGAATGAGATGGAGAATTAGTAGGGCAAGCGAGTCATGCCCCAGTGGCCTGTCGAAGTAGTCGTTCATCCGCGTTACTTTGTGTGCTGGCCTTGTTTTAATGCCGATGCTGTTGATGTCACTGAAGCCAAAGTAATGGGGGCACAGGTTGTTATCAGCCCCAGTGGCCTAATGGATAAGGCACTGGCCTCCTAAGCCAGGGATTGTGGGTTCGAGTCCCATCTGGGGTGGTTTACAGCAGTGTGGAGCAGCGGAAGCGTGCTGGGCCCATAACCCAGAGGTCGATCGATCGAAACCATCCTCTGCTAAGACTGCTTTACTTATGTACATGCCCTGTTACTACTTGAAGAAAAGTTGCCTCAACTCTATGCTGAAACACTCTATATTTTTCACCTGATCTAATTTATGACAGAACAGCACTTCAAGTGTGCCTAAACGCAAGTCCTTTTGAAAAGTTGTGGGTATGGCCGTTTTGTTATCAGGAGCAGAGTGGCGCAGCGGAAGAGTGCTGGGCCCATAACCCAGAGGTCGATGGCTCGAAAACATCCTCTGCTAAGACTGCTTCACTTATAAACATTCTCTGTTCTTACCTGAAGAAAAGCTCACACATGTGCTCTTCATGTGTGCCTAAACACAAGTCCATTTGAAAACACCTGTGAATTGGAGCTCTTCTATGGCAAGCAGAGTGGCGCAGCGGAAGCGTGCTGGGCCCATAACCCAGAGGTCGATGGATCGAAACCATCCTCTGCTAAGACTGCTTCACTTATAAACATTCTCTGTTCTTACCTGAAGAAAAGCTCACACATGTGTTCTTCATGTGTGCCTAAACACAAGTCCATTTGAAAACACCTGTGAATTGGAGCTCTTCAATTGCGAGCAGAGTGGCGCAGCGGAAGCGTGCTGGGCCCATAACCCAGAGGTCGATGGATGGAAACCATCCTCTGCTAAGGCTTCTTCACTTATATACATGTTTTTACCCAAATAAAGAGCAACTTCCACATCCTGCTTGTTCGTTCAGAAAATCTGTGTGTATGCCCTATTCAAATGCCTCATTGACT
>NC_138226.1:44947501-44950001 GCF_964197995.2 Scardinius erythrophthalmus
GTTATGTTAAAACGTTTGAGAGGTTCTCGAGGTGGTGACTTGTGTGATGGTCGGATTACAGCTAGACTGCCCTCCTTGAGGATCTCCATGACGTTAACTCGGTCATGGGAAAACCTTATTCTTTGTGCATCTTTGTGCCCTTGACGTATTAAGACTATCATGGGTGCGGGGGTGTGTGGTTATACGATGATGGGCCAGTCTGAAGATACATTTTCTTCTCTTCTTTTTGCTCATCATCATTTTAGGAGGGTTCAAAAGCAGAGTGTAACGAGTTGCGCTCCCCCTCGTGAAAACTGGGGACCGGCTCGTTGTACTCAGCAGCTGTATAATAGACCTAAGACAAAATCCTGAGGGTTGTTTTGTCCCAGGTCTGTGGGGGTGTGCCCCTACGGGACGAGACATGTAAGTCAAACAGCTCCTACCTGACACCCTCACGAAACTACTGTACTTCCTCGCCACCTCTGGTGATTCGGGGAGCAGCGGTTTCCAGCGAAATGTTAGATGTTCTGTTGCTTTTCTGCTGTCACCCAGGACACAGAACATCTAATATCCCCTCAAAAGGAAGTGTTAAGTTGATACCACTCTCAGAGAGTCTGGCAGCATGGAAACTTCTGCCAGGTTTTTCTACTTGGGTATTAAGTACAGTACAAATAGGATAGAATCCAATTTATTAATCGTCCTCCGCGTTTCAACGGCGTGGTATTCACTTCCGTGAGACCGGAACTGGCGCATGTACTGTCACAAGAGCTGCAAACTCTTCTGAGCAAAGAGGCCATAGAACATGTTCCTCTTCCAGAGAGAGAGTCAGGCTATTACAGCAGATACTTCCTGGTCCCCAAGAAGGATGGGTGGTTGCGTCCAATCTTCAATCTTTGAGGCTTAAACCGTACAGTTAAAGCACTCAAGTTCAAGATGTTAACTGTAAAAACGATTGTGTCGTAAATTCAACATCACGTTTGGTTCGTCATGATCGATCTGAGGGACGTATATTTTCATATAGAATATTGCCACAACACAGGAGGTTCCCAAGTCTGCTTTTGGGGGCAAAGCTTACCAATTTTGGGTCCTTCCATTTGACTTAGCCATGTTATCTCTAGAGGGCTGAGGTCAACGCCAAGGGCGTTCTCTCTCCCACCCTGAGGGTAACATGTTTGGGGTTAAATAGACTCTGTCACCATCGGGCATAATTGTCTCCCGCTTGTGTCAGGACCAATTTTAACACCCTAAGCAACATCTAGCTAGGTCAGGACATTACTTAGGTCTCATGGCATCTGCGTCCACAAAGATTTCTCTGGGCCTTTTGCGCATGAGACCATGTCAGTTGTGGCTCAAAACGGGGGATTTCAATCCCCAAGGGCAAATAAAGGCAAGAAACACTCGCTGAGTGCTTTGTGTCCTTTCTAAAATCCATGTTTATGGTGAGTCACGCGCTGAACGCTTCGTGCACTTTCTAAAATCCATGTTTATGGTAAGGGTTACGCGCTGCGGCTTCTTTCCCTTTCTATGTGGTTCAGACCCTGGTTCCTTGCTTTAGGTCCCACTTTAGGTGTGTCTTGCTGTCGCAGAAGGCTAACGGCAGACGCCTCCCTGATGGGCTGGGGAGCGGTCTTAAGTGGTCGTCCAGCTCAAGGGGAATGGGAGGGTCATCAGCTCAACTGGCACATCAACTGCCTCAAGCTGATGACTGTATTTCTGGCCCTGAAATACTTTCTCCCTCAGTTGAGAGACCGTCATGTCCTAGTGCAGCACAGCGCAGTCTCTTACATAAATTACCAGGGAGGTTTGTGCTCACGCAATCTGATCAGAATAGCGAGGCAGATCTTTCTCTGGGCCCAGGAAAAGTTCCTGTCACTCAGGGCAGTTTACATTTCAGGGCACCTGAATGTGGGAGCGGATTTACTGTTCAGACAGAAACTACCGATAGGGGAATGGAAACTCCACCCAGAAGTAGTCAAACAGATTTGGACCAGATTTTACGAAGTGGTGTTGGACCTCTTCGCCTCTTATCAGAAAGCGCAATGTCCCCTCTACTTCTCTCTGAATCACCCAGCCCCTGGGTCTGGATGCGATGGCGCACACATGGCCCAGAATGTGCCTGTATGCGTTTCCTCCAGTTTCTCTGCTCCCAGCAGTTCTAGCCAGAGTTTGGTTCTCCGAGATAATATCTCTCCTCAACGGCTCGCCATGGACGATTCCGGAGAGGAGGGACTTTCTGTTTCAGACGGAGGCCGCGATATTCCATCCCAGGCCCAACCTCTGGAACCTTCATGTTTGGCCCCTGATGGGTACCAACTGAGGGACACTGGGCTTTCGCCTGGTGTTATTGAGACCATTCTAAGTGCTAGGGATTCCTCCACTAGAAAGAGTTATGCCAACAAATGGAGTGTCTTTGAAAGGTGTTGTACATAATGCAGATCCGGTCAACTGCCAGATTGCTTCAGTTCTGGATTTTCTGCAGGGAAAATTAACAACAGGCACATGCCCCGCCACTCTCAAGGTT